>NW_024810228.1:0-2969 GCF_019175285.1 Sceloporus undulatus | reverse complement strand
TGTATGAGGATTAAAACTGCAACCTGTGCATTCTTTTTTAGATGTAAGCATATTTTAAACAGATTACTTTTGGGTAAACATACATTTTTTAAAAAGTGATGTTTAAGTCTTACTTGTGGTTTAACCTTCTCTGGATTGTTCATATATTTCTGTTTTTATTTTTGTAGTATTTCTTTTTAAGCTACACAACTGTGGCCTGAGCATATAACCACACACTCATGTTTAGTTCTGCACTTTGACATGTGTTTCATGAAATAGTAAGCCTGTTTGGCAAACTATTCAAAAACTGAGCAGAATTTCTTAAAGCCTTTGAACATGGCATGGTGGTTCAGTATATCACATTTAGACGGGGGAAAGTTAGAATTCAGAAGACATGCCCAGGCTTTTCATTACACACACACACACAGACAGATCTATTATTGACGGAACGTATGTATTTTCATTCCATTTTTGCAGTTGTGAGTTTTTAGATCCAATATGATGTTTGCTGGAGTATTGGGTTTTCCCACCCTTCCCTTCATAGTACTGTAAGCCTGCTGTGTATGATTTCCCAGCCCTTCAGAACAGGTTTTGGGCCATGCAAAAGGCTGCACAAAGGAAAGATAACTTCCAGTAAAAGCAGCTTCCATTGGCGTAAGGGCACCATTGGGTACTGGGCTATGAGATTCCAATCTTAAAAGCTACTAATGTCAGTATGTTCTTCTGTTTCTGCATGTAATAGAAATATCAAACTTTACTTTGCTCAAAGCCATTTACAATTTGCCATTCTCAAAAGAACACATGGTGTACTTCATTGAAAAAAAAACTTAAAAAGAATCTTTGCTGTGCTTACTCAGATTACAGCTGAAGAAGTAAAAGATAACCGAGTCGTCATATTTGAAATGGAAGCAAGGAAACTGGACAACAAGGTCTGTGTAGACTCAAATCATATACATACTTATCTGGTGGTAAATCCTCTTGAACTCAATGAATTTGAATTCTGGGTGTGTCTTCACTGAAGAAGAATAAGATCAGTCATTTTTATCCATGGTGCTTGTATCCAGTACCATCCCTGCCTCCATCCACAGCAGCCATTCTGGAGATGCCTTTTAGCTGATTTGGAGACTGTGCAAATGGAGAAATCTCACTGCATGAGGGAAAGTCAGTTTTTAATGGTTTGGTTCATACTGCTCTTGCATACCTGTAGGTAGGAAGAAGGGGATGGAAAAGGCAAGCACAGAGTTTATTCATGTAATGCCAGATTAAGGTTCAGAAATGCATGGGAACCAACTTGAAGAAATTGGTATTTAGGCTGGCCTGCATTTCCTGATCTCAGGCAGTACAGCAAGCAAAGTCAAACCATCTACAGTACTTTTAAAGTGTGTATTCCATATTTTCTGTATCCAACAAATAGTTTATATCTTCCCAGTAACTGAGATCAGTGTGACTGAAGTACATGTGTAATGTATATGGTTGATACATCAAAGCTATAGGTAGCACTGTATAAAGCGTGCATCTTCCGTTCAGTTCGCGGTGTGGCATTCTTTATAAATGATTATTGTACTGTTCATTTTCATACAACAGGTCATTCTGAACAGATTATGGGACTTAACAGACGGCCCCTAAGGGGTGGTGGGACACTGTCCCTTTCCTTGCCAGATGGGGGAAATGACAACCACATGCCACACCCAAAACCTAGCAGGTCCGTAATGCGAAAAGTAGTTGCAAAAAGTGGTGTCTTTTTGCACAGCGGAAAGGACGCCACATCTGCAGGCGCCATGGCTTTTGGGTGCTCCTTTGGCACAGCGCATATACACGCTGCACCAAGGGAGCACCGTGACTCCTCTCGCCATGTGGTGGGGCATGTGACGTCACTCTGGCATGGGGGCAGAGTCAGGGCGTGTGTCATGCAGTTGCCAGGCCCCCATTCTGCCCCAATGTCGGCATTTATCTGTTTAGGGCCTATTTTTCCTCAAAATTTTATATAACTTTGTTTTGTATTACCATTGTTTTCAGTGAGCCTTTCTGGATTTTTAAAGAAAGAGATATTATTTTGAATGAGGCTTGCTTGGGCTGACATAAAGAATTAATGCACAGACTTCATCTGGGAAAAAAGAGGAACGGGTCTGTTCTGAACAAAGAGTAATACAAAGCTAGGTTTTGGCAGGAAAAAATATCTCTCTATAAGATAATTTTGAAGTAATAACTATTTTTAATTTGCAGGATTTTTTTGGCAAATCAGATCCTTATTTGGAATTCCACAAGCAGACATCTGAAGGAAATTGGGTGATGGTACACAGAACAGAGGTATTGGTTCTTCGTATTCTTTCATGAGTGGGATGGTTTGGTTACAATCTATTAAGTATCTTTAGTTCTGATTTTCAGACGTGGTAGCATTTTACAGTGATAGCACCTTTGGAACAAAATTATATGGTTTAGAAATAAAAATATGAATCAGCAATAAGGTTGTGAATTCTAGATAATATTATCTGTTATTAAATAGCAGATGTTATGAGAGATGTTTGATGCAAAATAGAACTTTGATATATCTAAATATTTTGTATCTGTTTAGGTTATTAAAAATAACTTGAATCCTGTATGGAGACCATTCAAGATCTCTCTCAATTCTTTATGTTATGGCGATATGGACAAAACAATAAAGGTAATATATAGAATATATTGGTGGAATGTATATTTACTATTTAGAATTGAAATGAAATGAACAAACTGTATTCCTTTGAGTATTCCCAACTTAAAATATTTGTTTTGAGTGTATATGAGTTGTGAATGTGCTATTCCTATTACATAATGTACAGTCCTGTTCTATAAGTGGAGGAACATTTTAAGCTGGTTGTCAGTGCCTTGATGCCTGAAAGTATTCTGTTTCCTCATCACTAGAGGCAAGAGTTTGTAAAATGGGTGTATTGCCTGTTGTGTCTGGCTAGGCTTTAAGTTATACTGTGCACTCGTGTCATACGCAGGCGTGCTTT
>NW_024810227.1:0-2969 GCF_019175285.1 Sceloporus undulatus | reverse complement strand
GAGGGAGGGAAAGAGGCCTGTGCCGGCGAAGAATAGAGATAATAGTTTAAAGTAGCTGTCATTTCCCTTTTCGAGTGTTACTGTGATAGCATGCCCAAATGGAGACGAGACCATTACCATAATGAACAGAAAGAGAGAGAGAGAGAGAGATAGAGATAGATAGATAGAGAGAGAGAAAGAGAGAGAGAGCTGTCTCTGGCAGAGAGGAGGAAAAAATAAAATAAAACACCACTGCAGCTCATATCAAGAGATGTATTTTGATATCCCCCCCTTTCTCCATGTACTAAAAGTGAGAAGGAAGGAGAAGAGAAAAACTGGGGTGTTTTGAGTGTACCTCGTCTCTGTCTTTGACCCTCACTAATTCTCCGAACATCTCTCACTCATGTTCCTAACTCCCATCTCAAACCCCTAGCCCTAACTGCCTGACCTGAGTCTAACTAATCTCTGACTCTCACCCTGATTAACTCTCCTACCATATCTCACTCATTTTCCCAATTCCCATTTCAAACCCCTAATCTTAACTATCTGACCAGAATCTAACTAATCTCTTGTCTCTCACCCTGACTAGCTCTCCTAACATCTCCCACTCATCTTCCTAACACCTATCTCAAACCCTTAATCCTAACTGCCTGACCTGAGTCTGAGTCTCTGTCTCTTACACTATCTCTCCTAACATTTCTCACTCATCTTCCCAATTCCCATCTCAAACCCTTAATCCTAATTGCCTGACCTGAGTCTCTCTAATCTCTGTCTCCCACCCTATATCTCCTAACATCTCTCACTCTTTTTCCTAACTCCCACCTCAAACCCCTAATACTAACTGCCTGACCAGAGTCTAACTAATCTCTTTCTCTGACCTGACTATCTCTCCTAACATCTCTCTCTCATCTTCCTCCCATTTCAAACCCCTAATCCTTACTGCCTGATTTGAGTCTAACTAATCTCTGTCTCTCACCCTAACTATCTCTCCTGCCATATCTCACTTATTTTCCTAATTCCCATTTCAAACCCCTAATCCTAAATGCCTGACCTGAGTCTAACTAATCTCTGTCTCTGACCCGACTATCTCTCCTAACATCTCTGACTCATCTTCCTAACTCCCACCTCGAACTCCTAATCTTAACTACCTGGCCTGAATCTAACTAATCTCTGTCTCTCACCCTGACTAAACTCTCCTACCATATCTCACTTATTTTCCTAATTCCCATCTCAAACGCCTAATCCCAACTGCCTGACCTGAGTCTAGCTAATCTGTCTCTCACCCTAACTATCTCTCCTACCATCTCCCTAACTCCCATCTCAAACCACTAACCCTAGACCTGAGTCTAGGTAATCCCTGTCTCCCGACTCAGCTGTGAAACCC
Source organism: Sceloporus undulatus (assembly GCF_019175285.1). Classification (NCBI taxonomy): domain Eukaryota; kingdom Metazoa; phylum Chordata; class Lepidosauria; order Squamata; family Phrynosomatidae; genus Sceloporus; species Sceloporus undulatus. The sequence goes on along the minus strand of NW_024810227.1, from coordinate 1,606 downwards.
ATGGCTTACCTTGAGCAAGTCACACTCTCTCAGCCGCAGGGGAAGGCAACGGCCGATCCCCTCTGAACAAACCTTGCCAAGAGAGTCCCACAATAGGGTCACCGTAAACTGGAAAGGACTTCACCGCATACAACAACAACAACAACTCCAGTAAATCCACCGCAACAATAAGAACACAGTCAGGGTGACCAGGCATCCTCCTTTTCTAGGACATATCCTACGTTTCAGCATTTCAGTCCAGGAAGAATTCCAAAAGGCCCTCCATTTTGAGCATGACCGAGAAGCACTGATTTACAATTCTGTGAGTGTTTTTAGCTTTTATTTTGTCACATCCTACATTTCCCCCTCGGAACGACCTACATTTCCCAATACTTTGCCCTCCTTTGGGAGGACTTGTGTAAATCCTCTCAATTTCTGACTGGCGATTGGATTTTGGCTTGAATTTCCTCTCTTTCGATAAAGCGCCGAGCACAAAACCCATCGTCCTCGGCCCATTTATCACAACAGCAAAGGATGTAAAACCTTTTCCAAAGAGGACTGGGTCAATTTCGTGTCCCTTTGTGCTCATCTCGGGCATCGTTTGGAGTAATGAACGAAGTCAGCCCCAGACAAGCTTCTCGTGTCAAAGCTGCAAAAATGATTAGCTTCGGCACGGCTGAGGCAGCGTCGCGGGTCTGGCTCCAAGAGGTCACATATCCCCAAGGGAAGAGGCCATCTTAAGATCCGTGCCCTTGACACATCCACCTGTGTTAGCAACCTCGAACTTGGTTCCCAAGAGCCCGACAAGGGAGGTTATTGAAATCTACAAGCTCCCTCGCAGATACATCCCTTGAGGAGAGACAAAACGATGGGGGAAGAACGACTGCATTTTCTCCAGTTGCATCCTGACCATACCTGAAGGCAAGCGAGCCAGTTTTAGGGCCACAAGGGAACCTGGCAAAGTTATCTTTTTGAGCAACTAAAGCTGTCTGGAGGATGTTGGGATTTGTAGTCCAAATCTGTCTTACCTGTATGGAATGATCTCCTTGTATGGGCCCTCCCAAATTTTAAGATGTTCAGGCTTTTGTTCTGTCCGATCCTCACTGGCACGCACAGCGACGCAGTGTCAAAAAGCGTTCTTGGGGAGCATCTGCAATGTAGAAATAATCCAGTTTGATACCAATTTAAGCGCCTCGCCTACTTACAAATCCCAATTGTCAGTATTTAGTGTTTTATGGATTGTTTGCTGTTTTTAGGTTCATCTACATGCATTTTTATGTATTTTATTTCTATATTCGGAGTGTTGGACTATGCCTTTGGGAGGCCAGGGTTCGAATCCTTGCTCAGCCATGCAAACCCACTCTGACGCTGAGAGTGTGACTACTTGCCCAGTGGGTTGACAAGGCCAAATGGGGATTCGAACCCTGTTCTCCAGAGTCATAGTCCAACGCTCAAACCACTACACTATGCTGACTCCCCTTAGGGTATTTAGGACATATATTAAAATGGTATATTGTGTATATTATATATATATGTGTGTGTATGTCCATATGCCTTCAAGTCACCTTTCGACTTATGGGGTCCCCATTAATTTCATAAAGTTTCCTTAGGCAAGGAAGACTCAGTG
>NW_024810226.1:2671-2969 GCF_019175285.1 Sceloporus undulatus | reverse complement strand
GAGCCCTCTGCTGGCTGCAAATGTCGATGGTGCGCCATGCTGGGGCCTTGAGGATTAGCACCTCCTGACACTATCACAACATCCGTTGCAGCAGTTACCCGATTTGACTCTACACTAGAAACGTCAGCAAAGATCTCCAGGCAGATCTGAAGTCTAAAGGAATGGATCTCAAGTAATGGACTCAGATGGCACATAATTTTGAGATGTGCAAATACACTCCTGGCAACTAATGAGTCATGGGCATCCAGGCGCAGAGAGAAGTCCAGGCAGATCTGAAGTCGCAAAGAATGGACTCAGA
>NW_024810226.1:0-2661 GCF_019175285.1 Sceloporus undulatus | reverse complement strand
TGGCACATAATTTTAATTTGTGCAAATACACTCCTGGCAACTACTGAGTCATGGTTATCCTGGCTCAGAGAGAAGTCCAGGCAGATCTGAAGTCGCAAGGAATGGACTCAGATGGCACATAATTTTTAGATGTGAAAATACACTCCTGGCAACTATTGAGTCATGGGCATCCCGGCTAAGAGAGAAGTCCAGGCATGTCTGAAGTCGCAAGGAATGGACTCAGGTGGCACATAATTTTAATTTGTGCAAATACACTCCTGGCAACTACTGAGTCATGGGTATCCATGCTCAGAGAGACGTCCAGGCAGATCTGAAGTCGCAAGGAATGGACTCAGATGGCACCTCATTTTGCACTTTTACACTGCCCTTGCATGTTATCGCTCATTTTGAAGCTCTCAGATTTTCCGAAATGATCGGAGCAGCGTACTGTTGTCACTGCAACATAGTTTTCCGGTGCATCAAACATTGCAGGTCCAGGTAGGTCTTCTTCATTGGGGCCAGGATTAGGTTCTTCCTTTGGAGGAGGAAACGCACCTTCCGAAAAGAGCTCCTTGGAGCCCTCTGCTGGCTGCAAATGTCGATGGTGCGCCATGCTGGGGTCCTGAGGATTAGCACCTCCTGACACTATCACAACATCTGTTGCAGTAGTTACCCGATTTGTCTCTACAATAGAAACGTCAGCAAAGATCTTTTTTGGGGGGATCTGCTGTGGAAAAGTGGACCGAGAAGAAATAGCACCTTCCTTCAGAATTAAATTGCGCCCGGGCTAAAAATCCAACAACCGGTTTTGCGTGGAAGGCATTTAAAAATGACACTATTCCAGGAGTTTGGGGATGGGCACAAAGGGCACAAAGGTAACTATGGGGATCAGCATCCCTTACCCACCTGGGCACTGCTGAGACCTGGGCATCCGGGCTCAGAGAGAAGTCCAGGCAGTCAGCCATGCATGGACCAGTAATTTTACGATGTTGAAATACACTCCTGGCAACTACTGAGTCATGGGCATCCAGGCTCAGAGAGAAGTCCAGGCAGATCTGACGTCTCAAGGAATGGACTCAGATGGCTTATAAGTTTGTTGTGCAAATGCACTCCTGGCAACTGCTGAATCATGGGCATCCTGGTAACTCCCTCTGTTCCTCCCTTCACCCAATTTTTAAATATTTATTGGTAGAATGAAATTAATAAATGTTATTATAACAAATTGATAAAACAAAATATTGGTTAATTTGCCTTAGAATAATATTTTAAAACTTTTACGTAATATCCCCTATACATATAATATATCCCTTTATATTCCATTATTTACTACTTTATCTCAATCTAATTCATATTTCTTTTCATCATATACTTTTCATAATCCCCCCTCCCCCCGTTTCCTCCTTCCCCAAAGTGCTCCCCATCACCAGAGACTAATATCTTCTTTTTACTCTATCTCCAGAATTGTAGCTCTTCCTCTGGTGGTAAGACACCTCCTTCTTTTACTAAAACCTTTCGTACAAATGTTTTCCATATTGCTTTAAAATCATTTCTCTTGAGTATTCCTCTTCCAAACTTAATTCCACTAGTTAACTTATCATTAATTGCTATTTGCCATATCTCTCTATACCAATCTTGTATTTGTAAATCTCCCTGGTCTTTCCGCTTTTTTGCTATCATTAATCTCGCCGCTGTCAATAAATTTGTAATTAAATCCTTTATAACTTGGGTGCAGTTAGTTTTATCGTGTAAAGATAGTAAAGCTATCTTTGGACAAAATTCTAAATCAATTTTTGTTATTTCTTTTATCTCTTCAAATACGATTTGCCAAAATTTCCTTACGGTTCTACAACCCCACCACATATGCATATAGGTGCCTATCTCTTGACACCCTCTCCAGCATAACCTTGAATAATTCTTATTTATATAACTTAACCTTACTGGCGTTAAATACCATCTCCATATTATTTTATAATAATTCTCCTTTATTCGTATAGAATAAAATTTTAAATGGCGTTGATTCCAAATTTTCCCCCATTCGTGGACGTTTATTTTTTGTGCTAAGTCCTCCTCCTATGTTGTCCTAAGTTAATATTTCACTTGTAACCCCTTTCAAAGTTTCATTTGCTTCTATACTATCACTTTGTCTGATTAAATGTTCAAATTTTGTATATTCTCTAATCTCTCCAATATTTTTCTCATAATTTTTTGCCCATTGTTCCAATTGAATACAATTATACCAAGTTAATTTTGATCCTTGCAATTTCTCCTTTATTTTCTCTTTCTCCCTTGTTATCTTCATTCATTCTTTTATCCTAGATATTTCTTGACCTTTTACCAATTTCTCATGGCTCCCCCCTCAACGCCCTCTCTTCCTGTAGGAAAGACCAAATGGCTGATCAAAATGGCCCCTATGCCCATCTCCCCATTAGCCCCTGTATCACATATACTGTCATTAACACCCCCTGAAAACCTCTATAATATGCTTATGTCTATAAATGACACCCTTGCCCCTCCCCCAGCGCCGTCAAATGTAGACACCCAAGATTAATGCTCTCCAAAGGACAAAAAAATTCTTCCATTGAGAGTCCTTGATCGCTTATCCTATTTTTGCAATATATTGAAAAAATGTGTAATCAATCATATTATAAAAATTAAAAAAAATTCAAACCCTCACAAATAGGA
>NW_024810225.1:0-2969 GCF_019175285.1 Sceloporus undulatus | reverse complement strand
GGGGTTTTTTTTTGGTAAAATAAGGACCATTCCCCACTTCCACTTTCAGAAAAAACCCTTCAAGGACCACCAACTACGAAACAAAAACTCCAGGGACCCCAACAAGGAAGAAATATCCAAAGAACAACTTGGTGTTTTAAAAGGTACATCTTAGATATCTCTGAAAGTATCATCCAGTGGACCTGGCATGATCCCAATGGAGCCCCTGGTCCTGGAGTGACCGGCTCCTCTGTGGCCGGAGGGGGGCTCTTCTCGCACCAGGGCCTCCAGGAGCTTCTGGGAGTCCAACTGTCACCATTCTTTTGACAGCTGACAAAGCTAACTGTGAAACCAAGCTCTCAGCAAAATACTGGAAGACAAAACCCAAAATCTCAGGTATTTCCTGATGGCATCACAGCACCTGGATGCCAGAGGGATCCAGGAAAATGTTTGAGAGACAGGCAAACAAACAAGATGCAAAAAGGCAGAGAGTCCATCTTAGCATGGCTGGCAAAGGGGACAAGGAGTGGAGGACCAGGGTGCCAAGAGCATGGCCGTCCCTCCGGCAGCTGAGGAGGGGTCCATGCAGCAGCAGAGAAAGGAGAGGCAGCCCTCCAGTGTTGGAGCAGGGCGTTCCTATGGAGGGGGACATTGCTGACCAAGTCCTCCTGTGAGTGTTGGGCTGGGAGCATGTGGCTTCCCAAAGTCAGTATCCTAAGTGAAAACCCATAGTGTTCAAGGATGCGTGGGGTGACCACAACATAGCATTTGCACATGTAGTGCCTCAAAGCCTTTCGATGAGTGAGGGGGGCTTGTATTATAACAGGTGGGGGGTGTATAAAGTTTTATAAATTGCCATTAAAATATCAACTTGAAGATGAAATTCATCCCCCCCATCATTTCTTTTTTCCAGCAAATACAGCGAAGCCAATATGTTTTGGGTGATGTCACGATCAAACAATATTCTTGTTGTCACAATCAATCAACAATATTAAGGGAAACGACGACAACAAAATAATATTAGACACATGCTAAGATAGGATCAGACCAAATTTTGGCTAGAGAGTCTAAGCCCCTCACTATGACTTTACTATCAGGGAAAAAGGAATTTCAATGGAGGATAGATTCCAACTTACTGAAAAATGAAATGATATTGAAAGAGGCAAAGGAACAAATAAACCTTTTCTTCAAAGGTGATCTAGATAAAGGAGTGGCCATTGACGTAATATGGGACATAATATGTAAAGCCTTTATGAGAGGGTTTTCTAAATGAAAGCGTCAGAAGTTAGAAGAAGGAGGAAAGAATTAATAACTAAATTGATGGATGAAATCAAAGATAAAGAGGAGCAACTCAAAAATGATAAAAGAAGAGCTAGCTTGCCTTCAGAAACAATTGTATATAATTTTTGTGGAAGAAATGCAGAAAAAAACTTTGCTAAATAGGTTTTTTTAATCAGCCAATAAACTGGGTAAAATATTAGCATATAAATTAAGGAAAGAAAAAGAGAGATATATAGTAATGAAGATTAAAGAAGGTGATAACATTTACACCTCCCAAAAACAAATTAAACAAACCCTACACAAATTTTATTCAAATCTATAGAAGAAGAAATGCATAGACTTTGAAGAGAAAGAAGAATATTTAACGAGCACAATTTGTCCAAATTTTCAGAACAACAAAGTGAATCCCTCAATAAAAAATCGCTCTTCAAGAAGTCCTAGATGTCATTCAGAAAACCAAAACAGGTAAAGCCCCCGGCCCAGATGGGTGAACAAGCAGATCCTACAAAATCTTGACGTTTGAGATTGCTATCCCACTAACAAGGACTGTAAATGCAATACTAGAGGAGGGTAAGAGTCCAGACTCGTGATCCCAAGCTAACATTGCCCTAATCCCCAAGGAGATGAAAGACACCCTAGAACCAAGTCAGTTTAGACCAATCTCGCTGCTTAATTGTGACTACAAGATCTTTGCCTCCATCGTGGCTGATAGGTTTAAAAAATCCTCATGGCTTGGACACATGAGGACCAATCGGGGATTTCTTCCAGGGAGGAGAATAAAGGACAACACAAGACACAGGATCAATTTGGTAGAGTCCCATCAGAAAAAATGAACAAAAGAGTTGCCTTTATTGTCTTAGACGCCGAAAAGGCATTCGGTAATGTTAATTGGACCTTTTTTGTTGACTGTGCTTTGGAAGATAGGTCTGGGCACAGATTTTGAAAAATGGATGGAAGCAATTTATAAAGAACCAACGGCTAAGATCTTGATTAATGGAGACTCAACTAATCCTTGTAATATCTTCAGAGGGACGTCATTATTATTTATTTATTATTGACAGAAAGTCAATGGCGACTTCAACAGCTTCTTTTATATCATCTTCGTCTTTGAAGGAGATATACTGGGCTGAGCGTTTTAAAGCATGACAAAACAGACAAGTTTAAATCAGCACAAGGAGCTTTTAGCCCTAAACACCCAAAGAAGAAGGGAGGATTCCTCTGCAATGGCGTCCGAAAGCAGCGGCACAAGCAGCTGAAGAAAGGCACCAGAAGTGGCAGAAGCGGCTGTGATAGCGCAAGCAGAGGAGGAGGCACTGCCCCAGTTTGAGGACACAGAACAAGTGGCTCCGGAGGAGGAGGAAGCACAGTGCCGCCGCCACCGGTTGTGGGACAACCAGCTGAACTGGGCCAGGTGGCATATTGTGAGCAATTAGTAGCAGTAGGAGGGGGGGCTATGCCATGGCTTCCCTTGGATTTGGCTGCCCAGAGGGAGGAGCAGGAGAGGGAGAAGCTGCCGCAGGAGCAGAGAGAAAGCCCCCTGGGTCTCCCCCTGTCCCCATTCCTGACCCCTTCTGCTCCTGCTCTGCCCTCAGCCCATACACCAATGGCTCCTTGGAAGACTCCTCCCACTGATGCCACCTCACAAAGCCAACCTCACCACCGGTGGTGAGTAGCAACCCCTCCTGTCTGTCTCTCCCCTTTCCCCAATG
>NW_024810224.1:0-2969 GCF_019175285.1 Sceloporus undulatus | reverse complement strand
AAAAATGTGTCCTACATTAGAAAATTTTGTCCTACTTTTGTCCTACATTTGTCCCAGTTTGGAGGTCCAGAATTATGGCAACCCTACATTAGCTAGCTGAAATTCAGTTTAAAAAACACTGCTGAGGAAAGAATGTGGATATATTAATGGTTGCTTTTTTCTACTTCAAAGATGATAATTTGTCTATCCGTGGATTATCTTTAGATTTGCTATTATGGATTTGGTTAGACTTTCTATGGTAGAATTTGTTTTCTTATTCATAATGCTATCAAAATGATTGTATTTTTATTTCTTTCCCCTGATTAATACCAATAGCAGATATGAAACCTTGATCTGCTATGTAGGCTGCTGCCACACTGCAGAAATAAAGTAGTTTAACACCACTTAAACTTCCATGGATCAATGCTGTAGATTTCTGGGATTTGTATTTTGGTGGGGCATGAGAGATCTGACAGGACAGGCTAAATATATCACTAAACTACAAATCCCAGAATTCTATAACATTGTGTCATAATGGATAAAGTATCAAACTGCTTTATTTCTGCAGTGTGGATACACCTGTAGTCAAGTGCTCTTCTTACGTTGCTACCTTAGGAAGAAACTCTGTAAGTGACTATAGGCCACACTGCAAATTACATTAAGTTCATAATTGCTTTTAAGTATCAAACTTTGTTTAGAGATGTAATTTGTCACTAATTTTATTCTTCGAGGAAGCAATAAGTAGATTTAGCAACCATCTTCCCACTTCAAAAAAGGCTGAGAAGCTGCATAGTTTTTGAAGTGTGTTTGTAATTCACGTTTATTCTGCAAAAAATTCACAGAAAAACCAGCATGTTTTGAACCAAATGTGTGCAATTACTGTACAGGATTAACTGCAAAGATTCTCTTCAATCCAGGATGCTTCTCACCAAGGTTGCCCAACACTCAAGAGACACATTTTTTCAAACCTTCACTGGGCAGGAGGCTTGGAGTTCAGAAATGTGGGGAAAAATAACTCTTTGCATGGGCCACGATCATGACAAAAGTGTCTCCTTCAGTTCCATCAAAGTATTATTTGCTTCTGGATAGGAGCTACAATTGGTACTAATAAGAATTTATGATTCAGTATCATTCAAACTCCTTCTCACCTTTCCGCATTTTTTTGTTCTTGTGGCACAAAAGCTAAATAAACTATACAAATTTACTGATTGGATAAATAAAGTATTGAACCCTCCCTCCTTTTGGCAACAATTACAACTGTGATTATCCCACAGTTTGACACCACTTTGAGTGATGTAGAACCATCCTGTGGAATCCTGGATTTTGTGGTTTTACAAAGTCTTTGACCTTCTTTGCTAAAAGAATACTGGTGTCTCACAAAACTACAAATCCCAGGATTCTATAAAATGGAGCCATGACAGTTAAAGTGGTGGAAAATTGCATTATTCATACAGTATATATGCACCCTCTGTCAAGATTTTGCTTCTATCCCCTGCTTTTTTTTTTGTCCATGCTTCTTGGCACATTGCATCCAGATTGGATGGGGAATTTGTTTTTAAACCACTTCCATAAAGTCCAGCTGGGTAATAGTCATCCCATCTCAGTTGTACAAGTCTTCAGCAACTTCAGAGTTGTCTTTAGTTATTTCTCTCCTTGGCCATTCAATGAGTTGGGGTCGATGGCCTTCACTAGGCAAAGGCATGGTTGAGCCATATTCATTCCAATTTTGTAATCGTGGATTTAACAGTACTGCAGAGGATGTTCTAGCATAGAATTTCATGGAACATGTAGCTGAGAGGAAACTGCAAGCCAGGCCTTTCCTGTATTCATTAGATGGCCCTTTGGAAGTCATCCGCTCTGGCTCAGTCCTCCCATCTGCAATATGGACATTATAAGAGTCACCTACCTTGTGGGATGTTTGTGAGGATTATTTATATATTATATTTTCCCAAATATTTTTGTTGGTGATGTTTCACTTCTTGTGTACAGCACAAAACAAAACAAAGCACAAAACAAAATACAAATGTTGTACACAAATGATACAAATAGACAAAAGTAAACAGATTACAAAAATATACCAACCCATTACTACAGGTTACATACCCCAAATGTCAGGGAGGCAGTTTTAGTTCTCTACTTTTAAGTTAACCTTTCTTGAACAAAAATATAAAGAGAGAATTTTTAATTAAACTGTATCATTTTTTCCTTTCCAATCACTTTTGAAATATATATTTACCATATACCTTTTTGCCCATGAACAGCTAATGCCCAGGTTGTTAATCTGAAAATCCAGAACTAATTAAGTTATCATATTTTTGCTTTAAGTCTGACATTTATTGCAGTCTCTAATAAATTTGCTATTAGTAAATAAGTTAATTTATCAGTTTCTGCTTTATCTGTTTCTGCTACATTAGCTGTTTTTCTATCCATTCCTCTTCTGTAGAAAATATAGATGTTTTCCTGTGTTTAGCCCAAATATTCTTGGTGCCATTGCCATATGCCAATGTAGTCTACCAATTTCCTTCTGAACACCCCTTTCAAAATTGAACAGGTCAAGCAGAAAAAAATCTAGAATCATATTAATTTTTATTTGCAGAATACCCTGCAGTCTTGAGCTTATAATAGGCAAAAAACAAACAAAAAAACAAAAACAAAAATGCTTTCCTACATCTCCAACACATGTGGCAGAAGGTTCCTATCTCTTTACCACATTTCCAACGCACATTGTTGGGGTTATTATAAATCCTAGAAAGTCTATAATTTATATATTACATTGAGAGAGCCAGCCTAGTGTAGTGATTTGAGTGTTGGACTAGTATTCTGGAAGGCAAGGATTCAGATAACTGCTTGGCCATGGAAATGCAAAATGTGACCTTGGATAAGTCACACTCCGTCAGCCTCAGAGGAAGGCAAATACAAAAACTCCTCTAAAGAAATCTTGGAAAGGAAACCCTGTGATAGGGTTGCCTTAGGATTGCCATAAGTCTGAA
>NW_024810223.1:0-2969 GCF_019175285.1 Sceloporus undulatus | reverse complement strand
CTCCAACCACCATCTTGAGGGGGAGAGAGGCCTGGCCTGAAGACAAAGAGCCCTCCTCCAACCACCATCTTGAGGGGGAGAGAGGCAGGCCAGCAACAACAGGCCTCGCCTGGAAGACAACATTTTTCTTTTAAAATTAATATCAATTATTTATTTTAAAAATATTTTGATGAAAATTTTTTAGTTGTACACCGCTATGATCAAAGTGGAATAGCAGTCTATAAATAAAATAAATAAATAAATATTACCTGACTGTTGAGAATGAGAGGATGGAAACAGAAGCAAGGGAACAGCCTGAGTGAGAGCACTCTGCATTGCAACATGATAAGTTTGGATTGGGATGGTAATATAACACATCTGGAGGGTACCACTTTGAGAAGCAGCTGAAAAGGAGGGATGAGCAGCCCTGTCAAATCAGGACAATTGGAGGGTAAGGGGATCCTTGCTCAGCCTTGTTGTTCACTCACGAAACAATCTTATGTACATCTATTCCAAAGTAAGTCTCACTAAATTAAATGAAATTTGCACCCAGCTAAGTGTTGTTGCTGTGTAAACAAATGTTTATGTCCAAGAAGAAGTGCTGTATAAATGGCAACTGCTGCTCTTTGGAGGTCTCCCATTCAGAGTGTTGACATATTACTTCTCTAGATCGAGGGAAGTTATAGCGTCACTTTATTCTGCTTTGGTCAGACCTCACCTTGAAACATCTGTCCAGTTTGGGCACCACAATTCAAGAAGGATGAAGACAAGCTGTAACATGTCCAGAGAAGGGCAACCAAAATGGTGAAAGGTCTGGAAACCACCAAGCACTCTGAGCAGTGGCTTAGGGAGCTGGGTATGTTTAGCCAGGAGAAGAAAAGGTTAAGAGATGATAAGAGAGGGTTAAGAGGTAATAGCCATGTTTAAATATTTGCCATATAGAAGGAGGAGCAAGCTTGTTTTCTGCTACCCCAGAGACTAGGACCTGGAGCAATGGATTCAAACTATAGGAAAAGAGGTTCCACCTTAACATTAGGAGGAACTTCTATATGGTAAGAGCTGTTTGACAGTGGAATACGTTGCTTCAGAGTTTGTGAAGTCTCCTTCTTTGGAGGTTTGTAAGTAGAGAATGGATGGCCATCTGTCATGAGTGCTTTGGTTGTGTCTTCCTTCATAGCAGTGGGTTGGACTGGATGGCCCTTGGGATCTCTTCCAACCCTGTGGTTCTATGATTCTATAAGTTGAAGATGACTTAACAATAGCAACTAACTGACAAACACATCTGTAAAACGCTTTGAGTGGTTGACATTTGTTCGGTAAATGCTAAGACTGGTAACCATGATCATGATGGAGATGTGAACATTTCTACCGCAGTTCCTCCCCTTGTCAACTTATCCGAGGGAGCAAGAGCTGTCAGTGCGGCTATGAAAAACAAGCTCATAGGCCATCATTGTTCTTTTCCATCAACATGTTCCAGAGATGAGTGGGTGGAAACTGGAAGCTTCATTCAACTTTTCTTTTGTATCTATACATGTCAAGCACAAGCCCTGGCAACCGCACCTTCCTCGAAGGCCTGACTCTTCCAGCAAAGGCTTGTGTTCCTACAGGCTTCTAATTAGTAATAATGGTCCATCTGTCACTGACTGAAAAGCAAGATGCTGTCTGACTGCTCTTTTAAAACCCATTTTCAGTAACATCATACTCTCAATCTGTGTCTGGGAAGATTTAAAGCAGAAATCAGACTTCATATAAATAGCTAGCAAAATATTAATCAAATGAAGGAAAGGTTCATAGAATGGGGTATGTTCCCTGTTGCATACCTATGTTAATTCTTGGCCACTTTGTTTCTAGACCTTTAGTGTGTTCTGTTTAAGCATTTATTCTTTGCCTTTCTTGGCCAAGTCTACCAAAGGCAGCCAACACAACTGATGCAAAAACAAAAAATGAAATAGAAAGAAAGAAAGAAAGATGCAATAATGTATTCATGTTTTTTAAAAAAGTAAAAAAAATACAAAAAGCCCATTAAAATAGAATTCAGTCAGTATCATAAATATTTACAGAATTACAGCAATTAAACTTCAGTTAAACAGCAGCAACACCCATCAGTTTTAAAAGCTATTCAAGGCAGGTGGGTTTGCCAAAACCTTTAAAATCCTGCAGCTGAGGAGAGAACTTGGAAACTTTACTTTTTAAGACTATGGCTTCCTGAATTCTTCAGCTGATAAAAAGTGACTCCTTGAATTCGCTAGCTGACAAAAATCTCTGCTGAGGAGACCAACCATACCTCCTTTGGGAAAGGTTTCCACAAAATCTGTTCTGCCACAGATGGTGTCAAGTCAAGAAGAATCTGGTTGCACTCCTCTGCTCATATGGGCTTTTTTTCCTATCCACAGTGCCACGATCTGTGTTTTTTCCCCTTGGTTAATAAGTCTGAGGCTGCATCTACATTGCAAAAATAATGCAATTTGGCACCGCTTTGACTGCCATGGCTCATTGCTGTAGAATTCTGAGTATGGTAGTTTTGTGAGGTATTTAGCCATCTCTGTCAAAGAGCTATTTTGCCCCAACAAACTACACACCCCAAGATTCCACTGCACTGAGCCATGGCAAAGCAGTGTCAAACTGCATTATTTCTGTAGTGCAGATGTGGCCTGAAACAAGGGTAAGGGGTGTTGTAGTGGTGGCTTATTCTGAGGTCTCCCTAAAGTGGTGGGCCATAGTGCTACTCTGCTTTCTGGGAATTAGGCCTGAAATGGACATTTCCAGGTGAAAGAGTCCACATGCTGCAAACACATACTGTTTATTTTTCTACCTTCTCTTTTGCCTGTATCAAAAAATGAGAAGATGGAGATGTAGTCTCTCAATGGCGTGGGATATTTTTATATAAGATATAGAGTGTGGTAGCACATCACCATCAGGAAGCCATTCCAAAATTGGGTGCTGCCACCAAGAAGGAGCTGACTTTTCTAAAAGATGTTAGCATTTATGGC
>NW_024810222.1:0-2969 GCF_019175285.1 Sceloporus undulatus | reverse complement strand
TTTTTTTGGATTACAAAATGGAAAACCCTCAACCCACACACTGGGGGATCCTGGGAACTACAGACCAAAAGATTACATTTCCAAAGGCTGGTCTTGCTATTGAGATTAATGGAATTCACAAAAAGACCGCAGTTTGAAAACATTTTAAAAATTATCCAAGGATTCAATACTATGTATACTTTTACCTGGGAGTAAGTTATATGGACCTCAGTGAGGCTTCTGAATAGACATCTACAGGATGGCACTTAAGGCAATGTACTGGTTGGCATCCTGTTAGTAACAAACACAGGTGCAAATCCAATATACCCCGTATTTTATGCTCACCTACACCAGCCACACTAATTCCTTCTTTTCCCTTTCCTGATGCCAGAAAGCCCTGACGCCACAAACATCATATGCCCACCTCCACTCTTGTGGAAACTGAATTTTTGCTCTGGTCCCTGTTGGACACAAAGAGAAGGAATGGCACCCAAACTGAGCAAAGCACACAATTCACAGATGAGTCAAGAATCCACATCTCATATTGTATAATTTTACTTAAGAACATTTGTATGCCGGATGGGGAAAGTCTGGCAGGCATCTGGGCTTTCCCGCTGCCTCACCTGCTCCCCCCTGCCCTGTGGGCAGCCTCCATTACTCCCCACATCTGCTGGGACAATAAAGTGCTCAAAATGGAAAAGTGTGGGGAGGAACTGGCATGGACACATGCATGCACAATGCATACACACATAACACACACGCACATGCGCTACTGAGGCAGCCCAAGGGCTGGTTGTAAGGTAGCTGCTGGCTCCTCTCTTGGCCTTCATCAGCATTCTGCCCAATCCTTGCCTCCCCTGTGGCTCTTGTTCCTTACTCTCCTTGGCAAGACTGAAGAGGGTGGGCAGAATGAGGGAGAGATGAAGGCATTTGTGGCAAGTATGGTCCTCCTTCTTGACTCACAATTCAAGACAGATGCATCAAGCTCAGGCAGGACAATAATACTTTAAAAACAGCTTCAAGGTGACAATGTCCTTTGGGATGTCTCTGCCTCCCCTGTATCATCTTAGGAAGGATACTTTCCTAACACCTTTATCAGAAAGAAACTGGCACAGTGCTCCTGTCTTCTGTGGCTATGGCCACCTCTAAAAGAGGTGCTCTGACCATGTTTTGCTTTCTTTCTGTATCTAGAGTTACCCTGTATGCTTGGATAAGAGCTCTACAATTACCCATTGTTTTGTGCAGCTACAAATGTAAGTCTTCCTCTGCCACAGTAAGCTGACTGTCTTTAGACTTCAACCTGTATATTGCAGTCCAACTTTGCATGAAGGTGACCTCCTTGTAGTGGTACATTCTACCACTAGTGTACAGGAGCACCAAGGGCCATGAACATGGAGTCCACTTGTGATATATGATGTGACTATGTGGGCAATGAGAGAGTTTCTAGTTGAAGTTGCCTGTACTGGCAACCAGAATCAGATTGCTGGGGCAAGGCGGGTTTGTTTTGACAAGTTCAATGACAGAAATACAACATACATTTACTGTAGCTTAATTAAATGGAACTGTCAGGGGTTACATGTTACAGGCTCATTCATACCAAAGTGCTCTGAAAAGCAAACTGTGCATAACAGCACACTTGTGCTACAGGCTTCCTCCATTCATGAGGAAATGGATCCCTTTAAACACTATTTGTATAGGCAGGCTGCTTTTGAGCTACAGTGCCTGCCTGTTCCAGACAACCTGGCTACAGCCAGAAGGAAGAGATTTGTGGTCATTAAGAAGAAAGAGTCACTTGTGAATGACTGTCAGTAACTCAGTACAATTGATTTGCCACAGCCAAGTGTGTGCAGAATTGGCACAGCTATGTCAAACAGCCTAACAGTAGCTGTCAACCTCTTCCTCCAGCTCAGCGTACATGAGCTGAAACTCACAAGAGGCAGCTGTTCATCACTTTGATTTAGATTTTCTCTCTCCTTCAGCCACATGGCCACAGCAACCTTCTGCCTGATGAAGAGCCCTGTTTCCAACTTTCCTACCCTCCCCAGATAGTAACACTTGAAAAGGTGTGCATGTGCTGGGAAGGTTGGATGGGGAGGTATCCCTTCACCCCTCTACTTCTAGAATAAATCTCCACAGAGCTTGCACCTGGATTCCAGGTTTGGGGAGCAGGCAGGTGGACAGACACAAAGGGGGTTGGTTTTGTTTACAAAGACCAGAGATTATGATTTCTTTGATTAAAAAAAAAAGACCACAACATCCCCAGCCAACTGTACAAGTCCCAGCCCCACTAGCTCCATGAGCCTCTGCCCATCTCACCTGGGCTGCGCAGGGGCCACCCACCCTCCCCCTCAGTGGTGCTTGTGAAGTCCGTCACTTGTAGAGCAGATGGACGCGGCTACCGTCACAGTTGTTGCGGCCTAACTTGTCGGCCTGTTCGGCCACAAGGCAGCGGACTAGAGGCAGACTGGGCTGGTAGAGGTTGGGGCCGGTAGCGGCTGACCCAGAGGCTGAGTTGTTGAAGTGGTTGTCAGCTGCACAGTTGGAGGAGCGCCGCCGGGAGCGCAGTTGCTGTCGGTCTTTGAGTTGTTGCTGGAGCTCAGAAACACGCTCTTCCTTCTGTTGGAGACAAAGACAAAATAAATGGATGGTGAAACTGACAGCAGAGGCTGAAGTTATCTGGATGTGGCTTGTGTAGGCCAAATATGGGAGAAAGCAGCACTGGAACAGAAAGGAAAACAGTATTTTTAAATTGGAACTTAGCGACATAGCTGTGTTAGGCTGGAATATCAGTATGCAAAGAAATTTTGTAGCATCTTTGAGACTAATAGTGTGAAAAAAGTTGTAACATAAGCTTTTGTAGACTTGGTCTACTTCCTCAGATGCATGGAGAGTATTTTTGGATTACCACTCTCAGACCACTCCCCAAGACATAGGGCAGGGGTAGGCAACCTTTTTGAGGCGGGGGCCGGGTTGCTGTCCCTCAGACAGCT
>NW_024810221.1:0-2970 GCF_019175285.1 Sceloporus undulatus | reverse complement strand
AGAGAGAGAGAGAGCTCTGGTGCCAGAACAAACTACAAATCCCAGGATACCTTAGGACGCAACCATGGCAGCTAAAGCGGGGTCAAACCGCGTCAACTTTGCAGTGCAGACGCAGCCCCTGTTTCATGGCTTCTTCTGCCTCCAAGGCTCTCTGATTAGAGAAAAGCTAAATGTCCCACAAACCCCACACTACAAATCCCAAGAGATCCTAGTGTGGCTCCATGGCAGCTAAAGCAGAGTCAAACTGTGTTAATTCTGCAGTGTGGCAGCAGCCTCTGTTTGTGTTCGTATCCATGTTGGCCATCAGACGAAGTACAACAACACCCAGAATCCAGCAGACAGTGATAACTTTCATTGGAACAGACCGGCTTCTTCATTACGTGAAGATATTAAAAACCATGCAGGATTTTTAATATTTAATATTAATTTAATATTGTGGGGGTTTTAATACTTTGCCTGAGGAAGAAGCCACTGGAGCTCTGAAAGCTTGCAATGTGTATTTTGTGCATTTGATTGTGTCTCTGACTGCCCTTGAGTCAGCCTTGACTCTTTGGATGAGAAGTCTCCAAATCCCTCTGGCTAGCTGTTTAATCACATTGTTGTTGCTGTTGTTGTTGTTGTTAGCTGCCCTCAAGTCAACCTTGACTTGTCTCATCCACATCTCCAAACCCCCCTTTCCTCCATTGCTCTGGTCTTGTAGATTCAAGCCCATGAGTCTAACCCTGTGGCCTTTGCTTTTCTTGGCATCATTGTATTTTCTAATGAGTCATGCCTTCTCCTTATGTGGCCAACCCTCATTTTCAAGGTTGATCTAGGACCCATTTGTTTGTCTTTTTGGCTGTTATCCGTATCCTCAGCACTCGTTTCCAGCACCACACCTCAAATGAGTTGATTTTCTTCTTATCAGTTTTTCTTCACTGTCCAGCTCTCCCATCTGTTTGTGGTGATGGGGAATACAGTGGCTTGGATAATCCTCGCTTTTGTGTTCAGAGTTGTGTGGTTACACTCTATGATCTTGTCCAGTTCTTTCTTTCGTAGCTGTCCTTCCCAATCCTAGCCTTCTTCTAATTTTTTGACTGCAGTCTCTGTTCTCATTAATGTTTGATCCAAGGTATAAGAACCCTTCTCCTATTTCAGTTTTCTCATCATCTCGGATGAATTCTTGTAGATCTTCCATGGTCTTCTGTTTCTCTAACAACTGAACATGCCATTTTTGCTTGCTCCCAGGAAGCAGTTTGAGGATCACCAAGACCATTGCCCCTAAAAGGGTGTTGTAGAAGAAGAAAAGGTTGTTGTGGAAGAAGAACTCAGTCCACTCGGAGTCTTCTTTCAAAGGGCAAAAGGGAGCAGGAAAATGGGACGTAGCAGCACCTCTAAGACTAACAAGTTTTTATTTTAGCATGAACCCACTTATTCAGATGCAGTACTGAGTGGTATTAAAGCCTCAGTTTTAAAGCATAGTTATACAATTGTGGGAGTAGGATGGAATGTAATAGGATCCAGAAAGATGCAAATCTTGACTTAAATTTTCAAAGGGCTGCAAAGGTGATAACTGTCTTGCCGGTGTTTATAGTGTTCAGTTAATGTTGGTGTGTGAAAGCGATAAATCTACTTAACTGATAAGTCAGTTTCCTTGCATTCAGAACCTCTGGGAAAGTTGCATTCCGTCTCACTCCCACAGCTACGTAAATATACCTTATGACCTGAAGCTTTAATATCACTCAGTATGCATCTGAAGAAGTGGGTTCCTGTTTACAAAAGCTCATGTGAAAATAAAAAACAGTTAGCTTTAAAGGTGCTGCTACATATCTTCACTCCTTGCTGTGCTTTGCATACTTGAGATGATTTATTTCACCTGACAACACATATTTGTTTACCCTGTTGTGGCTAATTCGGGCAAAACATTCTAAAGGATTATTTCAAACTGTTTGAAGTCATTTCTCTTACTGGAGAAGACTGGAAGAGGCCAATGCCACATGAAGCAAATATAGCCTGTGGCTTTGCCAACTGATTCACCCAGTGGCTGACCTTGACAGTGTAGAAGTTGAAATATAAGTACGGTAACAAAACACATACTCACATTCAGAAATAGCCTTGTCAAGAGGCTGTGTTTGCACTGCAAAAATAATCCAGGCTGACACCACTTTAACGGCCATGCCTTAATGTTATGGAATTCTGGGATTTGTAGTTTATTGTGGCACCAGAGTTCTCTGACTGAGAAGGCTAAATGTGTCACAAAACCAGAACTCCATAGCACTCAGCCATGACAGTTAAAGTGGTGTCAGCCTGGATTATTTCTGTAGTCCGAATGCAGCCAAAGAAAAAAAATTAAACTCTTCTAGCTTTTTAGATTTTTTAATAACTTTTGCTTTACAAAAGCTGAGCTCTAGAATTTCTTTGAAGTCATAGAGTGAAATATTGATTGAGGGAGCTCTGACCATTAGGTTGAATTTGGCCTGTGAGTTCCTGTTCAGAGAAAGACAAGAAAAATTAGCGCAGCCAGTTGCATAGGGAGTTCCTTCCTCAAGAATTTCATTCACTTGAAAGCATAGCTCCTAAAGACTTCCTTCATTGAAAATTTACCACATGTCTGCTTAAAGCCCCCATTAAAAGCCAAGGCACATAGGAAGTTGTTGTTAACTGCTGTCAAGTCAGCTTCAACTCATAGCAACCTCTGAGTCACACTGTCATCAACAGCCCTGCTCAAGTCTTGCAAACCTAGGGCTGTGGCTTTCTTGATTGAGTCTGTCCACCTGTAATTGGGTCATCTTGTCCTATTGCCTTCTGCCTTGCCAAGCATCATTAGCTTTTCTAGCAAATCATGTCTTCGCATGATATGTCCAAAGTATAGCAATCTCAGTTTAGTCTTCATTGGCCCCATACAAACAGGTCAAAATAAAGCTGCTTTGGGTCACTTTGGAGGTATGCTGTTTAAATGATGCATGCGTCCTAAGAGTCCGGAAGCCACGC
>NW_024810220.1:0-2970 GCF_019175285.1 Sceloporus undulatus | reverse complement strand
CCCTAGAACCAAGGACGCCCTGGAGGGAAGGAAGGAGTCCTTACTGAGCCAGTGGAGCAACTAGGCTGTGCTACAATAGCTTTGAGACTTTATTTTCTGCTACTCTCACCAGTGAAGTAACTGGGAGGTAGGCTTGGGCAATTGTGTAACCAGCGAATGGGAATAAATGAAAGACTGTGAGCTTGGATATTGGCCTCATTGTGTGTTTATAAAACTGTTTTGGTGGCATTCATGGAGCCAGTCCCAGGGGCGGCGCCTAGGGGTGGGGTTGCCCCGCCCACAGGTGTCATCTGCAAATTTGATAAGTATGCTCCCAATTCTGTCATCCAAGTCATTGATAAAGATGTTGAACAGTACTGACCCCAGGACAGAGCCCTGTGGGACCCCACTGGTCACTTCTCTCCAGGATGAAAAGGAGCCATTGTTGAGCACCCTTTGGGTTCAGGCGGTCAGCCAATTACAAATCCATGTAACAGTTGCCTTGTCTAGCCCACATTTCACTAGCTTGTTTGCAAGAATGTCATGGGGAACTTTGTCAAAGGCCTTACTGAAATCAAGATATATTATATCCACAGCATTCCCTTCATCTAACAAGCTGGTAACTTTATCAAAGCACGAGATAAGATTTGTCTGGCATGACTTCTTTCTTTGAAAACCGTGTTGACTTTTTGTGATTGTGGCATTGCTTTCTAAATGTTCACATACTCTCTTTTTAATGATCTGCTCCAGAATCTTTCCTGGTATTGATGTCAGACTAACTGGACGATAATTGTTTGGATCCTCTTTTTTCCCCCTTTTTGAAGATGGAGACAACGTTTGCCCCCCTCCAGTCTGCTGGCACCTCTCCTGTTCTCCAGAAGTTTTCAAAGATTATTGCCAATGGCTCCGATATTACATTTGCCAGTCATATCCCTCTTAGAATACAGTATGATCCAAAGCATTATTAAGCAGCAACCCTGTAAATGTATTATGAATATATTAACTGAAGATGTCCCAACTCAAACCCATTTCTCATTGCATACACATTTTTATTTATTTCTAAAGTTTATATCCTACAATAAAACCAAAATTATGTATCAAAAAGATGTATTTAAAACAATAAAAATAATTTAAACAGACTGGGGGGTGAAGCAGATGGGCAGCTTGGAGCAGCCAGAGTCTGCTTCACCCATGATCAAGCCCTGATCAGCCTGGGACAGTGGCAACTGGAGGGCCCACACTTAAAGAAGACCGCAATCACAGTCCCAAATGGGTCACCAGCAAGGAGCAGCTTTGCACTGCTCCTTTTGTCAGCAGTCTCAGGCCACCTTGGGTGGATTCAGAATGGCTTCTGGTCACATCAAGGGGTGTGCATCATCTGCACACTACGCCCCTGAAGCAGCCAGAAGTCACACTTTTGGCTCATCTGTTTCGGACCTAAGACATATTAAATATATAACAGTTTTAAAAGATTAAAACAGTTTCAAACTCTGTGCATAGCATGTGAAGTAAAACAGTGAAGCCCAAAGACTTTAATATGCAGCCATGTTTTTACTTGGCACCTAAACAAAAACAGCATTAGCACCAATGAGGCCTGCAAGGGGAGGGCATTCCACAACTGGGGTGCCCTCTCCTATGTCCTCACCCCACTGTAAGGAATAGCTGAAAGCACTCCTGCAGACCTCAATCTCTGGGCAGGCACATATTCAGAGAGCTACTCCTCCACGTATCATGGTTCCAAACAACTTAGGACTTTAAATGTTATCACAGACAACTTGAATTCAAACCAGAAACATATTGGCCTGTTCAGGTATGTTAGGGGAACAGAGGGATTACAAAAGAATGGAATGAAGTTCTAGTTTATCAAGAGACCTGTTGAGGACAGGACATTCTTATTGCTTAGAGCCTGAAATGCTGGAAAAGCTTCAGTGAAACCACAGAACATGAGAAATTAAACAATTTGTTCCTCTCTGTGGCTAGCAACTCCATGAGCCTGGAATGTTCCTGACATGGTCATAGATTCCGTGAACTCACTAAAAGCAGAAAGAACAGCTCAAAACAAAAAACAGGAAAATTGGGGGGGGGGGGGGTGTTTAGCTGATAAAAAAATGTTTCAGTCTGAGAACTTACTTCAATTAACTTAATTTAATTTGCATTTTCCTTCTGCTTTTTTATCATATTTGCTGTTTCCAGGGCCTTTTGGATCTATTTACCTTTTAGTCTCATTTCTGAAAGAAGATGAGCTCTCTTGATTTGATCACAATTTTTTATTGTGCTTTTCACCATTTTTTCTCAACAGTTTTTTAGTGCTAGTTCATGAACTATTCTGAATAGATGTAGGCCTTTTTCTTAACCCAAAATTTCTTATTTTACTTTATTTGTCATTATGTTCAAAAATGACTGTTGCATTCAACTACACCCCTCATCAAATTCAATCTGAATTAATGTTTATCCAGATCCCTCTAGAACCAACACACTGTATTTCTCAACTTTCATTTTATCCCAGAATCCAATTCCTTCCCTTGGAAAAGATAGACTAACCTATACAGGTTGGAAATTATTAAACTTTAGGTAGTTTGGGACTGGTGGAAACTTTACAGATAGGAATCTACCATTTAGAGTCGTAATTTGAGTGCCGGACTCTGACTCTGGAGACCAGGGTTTGATTCCTGCTCAGCCATGAAACCCACTGCATGATCTTGGGCAAGTCATACGCTGTCAGCCTCAGGACAATGGAAATGGCAAACCTCCTTTGAACAAATCTTGCCAAACTGGAGAAGTGTGTTGAGATTCAGGCCCGTGACCTCCTTGATTTAATCCAGCCATATGGCGTACAGTCTTCCTCTCTTTCTACTACCTTCTACATTCCCTAGTAGTATTGTCTTTTCTAATGAATCGTGCCTTCTCATGATGTTGCCAAAGTACGCCAACCTCAGTTTCATCATCTTGGCTTTCAGGGAGAGTTCAGGCTTGATTTGTTCAAGGATCCCC
>NW_024810219.1:0-2970 GCF_019175285.1 Sceloporus undulatus | reverse complement strand
CCAAATGCCTGCCCTATTCGCCCCCGGGTACCTATTGACTCCCAAACCAGAGCTCCATAGCCCTGGTACCACAACATGCAGATCCTGGCCTATGCTGCTGCCAAATTGTGACTAAAAACCACCTCATAACAGTGGTGGGTGGGCGGGAGAAGCACCAAGACTTGCTCCCTTCCACAGCTTGGCTCTGCTCTGCTCGAAGCCAAGCAGTCGACTGAGGGAAAGGGCCAGCAACACGGCCTTATATAGGCCTAGGCCCCTCCCTCCCTGCGTGCTGTGCGGAGCCCCGCCTCCAAGGCCCAGCCCACCAATGGGCAGCCTTGGAGGACCGGAAGCCCCGCACCAACGAAAACGTCTCCCATAGCGTCGCGGAGCAGAAGGGCCACCCCTTCCGCCCCCACGCACCAATAGGGAGCCAGGCAAGCCCCAGAGCACTCTGGGGCTTGTAGTCCAGCCGCGTCTAGCAGCAAAACAGTCTGCCCGGTGAGGCAGGCGACCGTTGCTAGAACGGTAAAAGACTCAAGAAGAGAAATAAGAGAAATGCATCATATGGTTCTGTTGATAGACAGGTTAAACTGAGAGAATGAGAAACTGTCTCTGGAAATAGTGAACATTTCTGGAAACACATTGAAATAATAGTTGGGGACCAAATGAGATGGGATAAGGGAGCACCTGTAGCAGAATGAAAAAAACATAAGGAAAAACATCATCCTAGTTTAAAATAGAATGGATTGGAGGAGGTCTTCTTTTTTTTCCTGCTTTCCACCTATCCCCTCATTCAGTGGCTGACTTGTTTAGAGGGGATTCATGGCCTTGGGTTTATTAATTTGGAAACAAAATTTTCAGTAACCAAGCCAATGCCATGATTGTATCTATCTATGCAGAAGTAAGTCACATTCAACTTCTTTTGTGTTCTTATTGCTCACACCGTACTGAATACTTGTTGCCACTCACTTTTTAGTTCATTGATAAAGGGAACTTTATAAATGTCATCCAGTGGAAAGTGGTTGGACTATAACTTCCAGCAGTCCTAGCCAGCATAGCCAATGATGAGGTTGCAATTCATCAGCATCTGGAGGACTATGTAATACCCACCCGTTTTAACATCACATACTTAATAAAGAATGTGTTAAAAAGGTATGGAGGCAGTGTGCATGATTGGTGAGGACCGGTGGGCGTAGAATAAAGAGGAGAAAGAGAGAAGAACAGTGAGAAAGCTCAACTTGAACAGATTGATATATGCAATTTTCTAGCCTAATTCCTTCTCGACACATTGGACTTCCGCCTTATCAAGGGTCAATGGTGACAACCTCTATATCATTTTGTGTAACTCCCTTGGTTTGCCCTGGAATTAATGTTTTCATTAAGAAGTTAATTGTTTATGAGTTAACTAATTAAACAAATTCAATTCTTGGTACTGGTGGCAATGAATTATATTCTCACTATCTGATGTTCAACATTTAGAATTAATTTTCAAACCTAATGTTCTAAGCTCAGGGCTGTGTAGGAACATACATTAATTGAATTTTAAACAAAGAAACAAAAAAATCCCCTCACATTTATTGATTTTATTTTACAAAATTGTTGTATTTTATATAGGTTGAGTATCCCTTATCCAGAATTCTGAAATCTGAATTATTTAAAAAGCCAAAACTTTTTTCATAGGTGGATGAGATATCGATACCATTGTTTTCTGATGGTTCAGTGTACACAAATTTTCTTTATGCACAAAATTATTTAAAAATGTTGTATACAATTACTTTCAAGCTATGTGTATAATGTTTATGTTAAACATATATGAATTTTGTGTTTAGACTTGAGTCCAATCATCAAGCTATTTCATTAGGTATATAAATGCAAATACAGGCATTCCAAAAATGAATGAATGGATGAATGAATGAATGAATAAAATCCCAGACACTTCTGGTCCCAAGTATTTTGGATAAGGAAGACTGAACCTGTATCCTATTTGGAGCATATGGTTGACTAATTTTAGCTGAGATTGAAAGTCAACTATTATTTCAGATATCTGGTGATTGGGGTTTGAAAAGTTTACCTTGCTGTTGTTGAAGTGTGCCTTCAAGTCATTTCTGACTTCATGGCAATCATAAAGCAAAGCACCATGTAGGTCTCTTTGCAAAATGAGTTTGGGGGTGGGGGTGTCTTTACCTTCCTCTGAGGCTGAGAGATTGGGATTGCTCATGGTCACCTAATGGGCTTCCATGGCAGAACAGAACATTCAAACCATGGCCCAGAGTCATAGCACAATACTCAAATTATTCTGGCACTTTTAGGCTGCATTTCCTGGAACTCCAGGAGCCAAATAAGTATTTTCTTCCCAAGCTCTGCTTCAGATATGATACTATCACCTTGTCCTGCCTAGTGAAAAGACCTTTGAAATAATTATCAATGATTGTTTTCAAAAACAAACAGACAGACAAGGCCCAAACAGACAGGCCAAAATAAAGCTGCTTTGGTTAACTTTGGAGGTTTGCTGTTTAAATGATGTACGTGTCCTAAGAGGCCAGAAGCCACACCAAAGCCACACTCCAGTGCTAAGGACTAGAGTGCAGCTTTGGCACAGCTTCTGGCCTCTTAAGATGTGTGTGTCATTTAAACAGCATACCTCCAAAGTGACCCAAAGCAGCTTTATTTTGGCCTGTCTATTCGGGCCCACAGATAGACATTCAGTTCCACCATGCCTAAGTCCACAGGCAGATGAAAGGTCCTCTCTCCATCTCAACTGCCACTGTCTTGTGAGAGGAGAAGAGGCAGTATCTGCTGGATTTAATTCCCTTCCACACTACCATGCTCCCCCCCCCCCCCCCGTTTTCCCTTTTGTGCACATCTTAATTAGACTGTGAGGCTGAGGCCAGGGAACTCTTTTGTTTTTCTTTACCTTGTAAAGCACTGTGTACACTGATGACATAGAATCATAGAATCATCACATTGGATGCTATATTAATAACTGAT
>NW_024810218.1:997-2971 GCF_019175285.1 Sceloporus undulatus | reverse complement strand
CTCTCTTCTATTTTGATCCGATGCTTCTTTGGGTGTTTGAAGGACAGTCGTGTGGATGGATTTTAAAACACAGACCAAGCGGCTGGTTAAAGAAGAATATAAGTGTATTTTTAAAACAGAATAGGCAAAGATATCTTTGAGATGGAGTTGTTACTATGTCTTCTTTCGTTACATATATACAGGTCTGGTTTTAACTCTATAGTAATAATAATAACTCCACCACACAGGCTACACTGTCACTCAAGAAACGATGTAAGCCAAAGCCCTCTTCCTGAGTCTGGTTCCCCTGAGTCTCTCTTCTCCAGACTCTCCAGAACTAATCCTGTCCCTCTCTGGACAAAGCAGTTCCTTAAGTAACCATCCCTCAGGAACTATGGGAACCCACTCCTCTCTTGGACTCTACTGTTCCCATCCTCTCTATCACTATCTCCCACTGAACTCCCGCTTCATCCCTCAGGATTGCAAACCCTAACTGACTCCACCCAACTGCCAAGCGGAAGCTTCAAACTCCTCAGCCAGCACCTGATTGGCTTAGAGTCTCTGGCTTCTGATTGGCTGGTTTGTAAGTCAGTCCGTCACAAGCCTCCCCCCTTTAATAGGTTCATTGAGACACAGAACCAAACGGTTCTATGCTCCAAGGAACTCCCAGTTATCAATTATACTTACCCATTATATATAACATTATACACACATCAGGTGACACATGTGATATATTTCATATACAGAGGTACCCCGGGTTACGAAATTAATTCGTTCCGCTGCCGCTTTCGTAACCCGAAAGGCTTTCGCAAGCCGAAAAGCCATAGGCGCTAATGGGGAAAAGCCGCGATTTCGTGCGAAAAAGCGCCGAAAAGCACCAAAAATTTTTTCGTAACCCGAAATAACCTTCGTAACCCGGAACAGTTTTTTTCAATGGATTTTTTTCGTAACCCGGAAATTTCGTAAGGCGGCGCATTCGTATCCCGGGGTACCACTGTACTTGTTTTATCAATAACCATTTCCAACTTAAATATCTTTGGTATTTTCCTGTATGTTCCCCTTTTAAACATATGTCTAATATCAGTTCTACCTGTTATAACAACTTACCATCACTTTCTTATAAGTTTAGCATATTATATCCATACCCCAAATCACTTGTTGGGTTTTAATATTTTAATAACACTTCAATAACCTTTTCCCCAACTTTAGATCTTTCTATGTTCCATTTAAATGTTTTTATCAAACCTATTTAATCTTTTAACCCTTTTCTCTTATTGATGGAGCATCATCTCCAACCACTTTGCCCCGTTCCCAGTATGGTTTTGAAAACATTTCATCTTCCATTATACTAATGGCAAACAACAATATATTGGTTTTCCAGTCTATCAACTCAACTATATCCTTGTCCTTTTTAGGAGTCTTCTCTGGATCAGTCCTTGTAACCGACCACGTGTTTCTTTTTACCGGCTGTGGACTTAACACCTCATCTAGTAAAAAGTCTTTGCTTCCTCCTGTTTCACTGGACCACATTCCTTGAGTGCATTGAGCAATCTTTACATCTTCTTCTGTAGACCGTAAAGTGTCCCTTATCAAAATCATCCCGTTCTCTTGATAGTTCATCACAATCTTTGGTCTTTTTTCCTCTGTTGAATCTCCTTTTCCAGTTGGTTGATGGCTTTTGGGGTCCCACCAACGCTTGTCTGTCATCTGGTCACCACCAGTATTTTGACAGCGAAGTTTATAGACGTGAACATGATCTGCATATACACATCTATTCTTTCAACTTTTACTTTAAGATTCTTCCAGTCTCTGTGAACTAAACCTTTTTCTTGGGTTATATCACCCATTTGCCAAACTACGTATTTTTCAACACTGTCCTATTTAATATATAGCTTCCAGAACCCTGAACTCTTTATTAGAACCTACAAAAGCCTGTTGTGATGCTTTGAATAACTACTTTGCAGACAAAATCTCTCAGATAAGAGCCACTTTGGA
>NW_024810218.1:0-897 GCF_019175285.1 Sceloporus undulatus | reverse complement strand
ATATACACATCTATTCTTTCAACTTTTACTTTAAGATTCTTCCAGTCTCTATGAACTAAACCTTTTTCTTGGGTTATATCACCCATTTGCCAAACTACGTATTTTTCAACACTGTCCTATTTAATATATAGCTTCCAGAACCCTGAACTCTTTATTAGAACCTACAAAAGCCTGTTGTGATGCTTTGAATAACTACTTTGCAGACAAAATCTCTCAGATAAGAGCCACTTTGGATGCTGGCCTTACGACAGAGGCAACAGGAGAGGTATCCAGGGCCTCCGCCCATACTGTTATTCTGGATCAATTTAAGTCATTAGTACAGAGGATGTGGACAAGCTCCTTGGGAGTATAAAAAAGACAACTTGCTCTCTCAATCCTTGCCCGTCTTGTCTGTCCATCCAGGGGGAGATACCATCAAGATGCTCCTAAAAACATAACTAATGCATCTTTCAGGGAAGGCTGTATTCCATCTTGCCTCAAAGAGGCGGTGGTCAAACCACTTCTACAAAAAGCCTTCCCCTTGACTTCTGGACAGAAACAATTACAGGCCAGTTTGGATATTAATATTCTTAGGCAAGGTAATGGAGAGGGCAGTCGCCATTCAACTCCAAGCAGTCTTGGAAGAATTGGATTTTTCTACATCCATTTCAAACTGGATTTAGGACAGGTTACAGAGTTCAGACGTCCATGGTCGCCTTAGTCAGTGATCTCCGTTTGAGCATGGACAGCTCCTTGGAAAGGGGAAGTAGTGTGACCCTGCAGGTGCTATTGAAGGCCTCTCAGTGGCCTTCAATACCATTGACCACAGTATCCTTCTGGAACATATGGGAGAGTTGGGAATTGGGGCACAGCTTTCCAGTGGTTCAGGTCCTACATCTCTGGCAGATTCCAAATGCT
>NW_024810217.1:0-2971 GCF_019175285.1 Sceloporus undulatus | reverse complement strand
GGCCTTAGGGTCGCTACAAGTCAGAAATGTCCTGAATGCACATAACATACACACATATAAAAAAAAATCAAGGTTTGCTTTTTGATTTTTTTTAAAAAATATATTTTCAGGCCATGGATGGTTGAATGCATGGGAAAGAATCCACAATTGCCATCTGCCGGCCTGAGAGGGAGTTGGCCAGGCAAGTCCAGTTCCATCAGGACTAAGCCTGAAGGAAGCAGACTCCGCCCTCCACAACTGCCATCTGCCAGCCTGAGAGGGAGTTCATCAGGCAAGTCCAGTTCCATCAGGACTAGCCTGGAAAGAAGGAAGAGCCCTCCCTCCAATCCATCTGCCTTGGTCCAGGCCTTAGAGGGAGAGAAGAACCACTGGACCTCATCCCCTTTCCCTCCATCATTCCCTTCTCCTTTTGTTTCGTGTCTTTTAGATTGTAAGCCTGAGGGCAGGGAACTATCTGATTAAAAATAATATTGTAAGCCGCCCTGAGAGCCATTAAGGCTGAAGGGCAGGATATAAATATCTAAATAAAAATAAATAAAAAAATAAAAAATCCATGGATATGGAGAGCCAACTGTATTTTTTTCTCCTTTGGTCTTACCTCCTATTCTTTCTTGTCACTCTGGCAAGTTTTTCCTACAGTCCTGCCTCTAGTTAGGCTACTTAAATCTGGTGTAGTATAGGCCACCCCTTTGTGCCACGTATTGGGGCCAGGGCAGCCTCACCGGCAGCCCAGAGGCCCCAATCCGATGCTTTTCGGGACCATGGAGAAGCGGCAAAATTCCACTTCTCTATGGTCCAGCAAAGGGGTGTCCTTGGGGCTTCATGCACCAAGGCACCCCAACAGGCACAGCCATGGGAGAAAGGGGCTGCCTGGCCCCTTTCTCTCTAGCATCATTTCTGCAGCCATTTAGTTGCTGCGGGAACGAGGCGGTGCCCAAAAGGAGCTCCATTTGAGAGCTATTTCCTGTGCCATGCCCAGGTCACTGTAAGCAGCCTGGGGCAGTGCAGAGACATCACATATGCACTGCAGGGTTTGGATGCAGTGTGTGCGTGACATCATCATGGCGGCCCCCATGTAGATGGGACGCTGTCATGATTAGGCCGCCATCACATGCTAGGGTTGCGGGGCATGTGGGTGCTCCACCCCGAGGCAACCCTAGCACATGACGAGGGCGTCATTCAGGGCCTGTCTGTACCAGGCCTTGGATTAAAACCTATGGGATATGTGTAGCCTAACTGGCAGCAGGATTTCAATTATGTTCTACCTGCCTCTAAATCTTACAGCTATAGATCCATCCATTAAATCCTCCCTTTCAGAAGCTTTTTATTGGAATATCAATAAAAAGTTGGCCCAAAGCCTCTATATTGGAGCCTATTTTGCCACCTGGCTGCTTTGAGCTAACTACAGGAAGTTGTTGCTTGACAGCCTTTTTTTAAAAAAAAAACAGTAGCTCCGAAGCAAGGTAATGTTATCTTTTCCCCCCTTCAGTGTATGTTTTTGCATAAATCACCATGCACAAATTGAAAATCAGCTTAATTTACTGTGTCTGCAGATGCAAGGACCAATATAGCAGGGATTTTCCTTGAGGAAACAAAACCTTGTTTTAACTAGGATCTGCTCAATTTTGCTCATTCACTATTTTGCATGCAGATTTAATATTTCATTAGACTGACAATCCTTTCTGAGAAGGTGACTTTCAGAGTTAGCTAATTGCCACACACATGACAGAGAGAGAGAGAGAGAGAGATCCATGCCCCTTAGAGTTGCAATGTGACACAAATCCACCGTATGTGTGTTTTCATTAATTTAAAAAAAAAATCTGGAATTGAAGCCTATGAAGGTAGGAGAACCTTCTAATGGCAACCACTGGGCCATTCTTTTTTGAACGCAAAAGCTGGAAGCTTTGATTTCAGTTCATTCTCCATGCAGCTGCCTTGAAAGTTCTTCAAAATTAACATTTGTGGGGGGTTGGTGGTGAGTTTTTTTCCTCTCTACACCTTTGATGGTTGGAAAAAATCAGTAAGCAAATAATCATATAGCAAATGAATCCCACAGTCTGGTTAAATTATTTCCGGCCACATCGTTCTGTAATGAGCATGACATTTCATTATTTCTATAGCATCAAATGCTTTTTTTAACCTATTATTGTGTGTCAGGAGGAGATATTAATAACTGTGACAGCATTTCTGACCAGGATGTCTAAACTCTAGTCCAGGATAGGAATTTAAAGAGTTTATGAAAGAGGTACCGTGTGAGCTGAAAGCTTGGGAGCGGAGGCTTATAGAACTTCTTCCAAAGCTTAGTAGATTATATCAAAGGAAGAGACACATTTTGAGAAAGGATCCCTGAATAACCTCCTGATGAATAAGCCATTTGCCCATCTTGAGGGAACAAATGTTTTCAAAGCAACATTTAGATAAAAACAGACTGAGAGGGAATTGTGTTGTCAAAGCAAGACGTATCTACTAATCTTAATCTGTTTATCTCTAACAAAATGCCCTCCTACAGTTTCCTGCCCAGCATGTGGTAATACAGTTAAAGCTGAGGGATTTAAAGAAGTTGTGAGAACCATGAGGGATTGTTGAAAAGCAGCCAGTTTTATTGGAAACATTTGGAGGGCCTTATTTTTATTTCTAAACTATTACTTCTGAATCCAAGTGTATTCAAGGGCAACCCCCAGGTCTATTAGCTGCTTTCTCTCTGACCCTTGGGCCATCTGAAAACAACTTGAAGTCCAACATGTGAAGAACATTTGCAGTATTCATCTGCTGGGAATACAATATATGCTATTGATACTGGGAGCTATTGATTCAGATTATCATCTGCTACCAGTTTCAGAGTTTTGCACCATATATTAGGGCAGTATGGATTTGGGAATTTTATTTTCAGTACTGTTTTTAAAGAGGTCCAATGATGAATTTACTTTTTCTACAGTGGCTGTATATTGGGTCTACATTTTCAAGGAGCTTA
>NW_024810216.1:0-2971 GCF_019175285.1 Sceloporus undulatus | reverse complement strand
CTCAAGCAGATTTCTGTTTATTTGAGTGTGAAAACTTGGACAGTTTGGTTCCAGGCTTTAGATGCTTGTGCTACAAGAATAAAATTAAGGACAGCAGCCTGCAGGTGGGCTTGGTGTGTGCCACAGAAATACATTTTCTTCCTTGGAACCAGAAATAATTAATTTTAATTGATTTTAATCATTGTATTTATTGGATTTAGATCCTGCCTTTCTCCAAAAATGGGATCCAGATTAGATTTGTAATGTGAGATTCAGTTCAAAATTCACTGCAGAAATGCAGTATATTTTGAGGTGCAAAACACACTTTACTCAAATAATCCAGTTTGAGACCACATTAACTTGAACTGCTCTGGTTCAGTGAGATGATGATGATGATGATGATGATGATGATGATGATGATGATTTTCCAGGATTTATATCCCACATTTCAAGTTAAAAAATGATTCAATGATACCAAGCTTAAAACATAGGTTAAAAAGAACATAATTAAAACAGTAAAAACCACCATATTATTTCAAGAAAATTTAGCCTTCTTGGTGAGAGAGCTCTGCTGCCACAATAAACTACAATTCCCAAGATTCCCTAGCATTGAGCCAGGGCATTTAAATCAGTCTCAAACTGGATTATTTCTGCAGTGTATTTTGGGCCTGAGACTGCTTTAACTGCCCTGGTTCAATGCTAGGAAATTCTGGGAATTATAGTTTTGTGAGACAGTTTTCCCTCCTCTGTCAGAGAGCTCTGGTGCCATAATAAACTACAATTCCCAGGATTCCCTAGCACTGAGCCAGGGCAGTTAAACTGGCCTCAAACTTGGACGTTTGTAATGCCAAAATTCAAAGGGTGCCAGTAGTGGAGAGCAGTTCAACTGACAATATGTCTTTTGTGTGTCAGCTGAGGAAAAAATGGCAAATTTACTGTAGTGGTAGCTGGAAAGTAACTGAGGTGATGGCAGTTGAACTGTTTTCTGCCTTCCTCACAACAGATGTCAATTTACTTGGGTGGGAAAACTAAGCCACTGAACGTCTAGGTTTAGATATTGATGCTGCAAAAATTAATTTTAAAACCACGAGAGAAGGAAATTAAGGTATTGGAAACCAACAGCAGATCCTGACTGAGAAGAGCTTCATTACCCT
This sequence comes from Sceloporus undulatus, assembly GCF_019175285.1. Taxonomy (NCBI): domain Eukaryota; kingdom Metazoa; phylum Chordata; class Lepidosauria; order Squamata; family Phrynosomatidae; genus Sceloporus; species Sceloporus undulatus. The sequence goes on along the minus strand of NW_024810216.1, from coordinate 1,838 downwards.
CTTTTCTATTGTTGATAAAAACTACATGTTACCAACTTCAGGTCCAAAACACACTGCAGAAATAATCCAGTTTGAGACCACTTTAGCTGCCCTGGCTCAGTGCTAGGGAATCCTGGGAATTGCAGTTTACTGTGGTACCAATAACCAGAGAAGGCTCAATATCTCAAACTACACTTCCCAGAATTCCCTAGCATTGAGCCAGGGCAGTTAAAGAGGTCTCAGGTTCAAAACATACTGCAGAAATAATCCAGTCTGAGACCGCTTTGGCTCAGTGCTGGGGAATCCTGGGAAGTGTAATTTATTGTGGCACCAGAGCTCTCTGACAGTGAAAGGCTAAATGTCTCACAAAATTACAATTCCCAGAATTCTCTAGCACAGCCAGGGCAGTTAAAGTGGTCTCAAGTACAAAACACCCCGCAGACATAATCCAGTTTGAGACCGCTTTAACTGCCACGGCTCAACGCTAGGGAATCCTGGGAATTGTTTATTGTACCAGAGCAAAGGCTAAACATGCCACAAAACTACAATTCCCAGAATTCCCTAGCACTGGGCAGTTAAAGCGGTCTCAAGTAGGCTCATATCTCCCGTGGAAAAAAAGCCTCACTTTCAAGTGACTTTGTGCACATATTTATGTGACACTTGACATCTTCAACCTATATATATTTTCCCTTGTGGGGACTTTTAAAAAAACTACCATTAAAATGGCTTCTGGTTTGTAATGTCAGCAATTGCTCTTTTACTTGAAAATGACACTGTGGTGGGGAACAAATTAAATGGAGTCACAGTTGTCAAGCTGAGGTAAAGAAGCCATTGCAAGTAGGCAAATAAGCATCTGAGGTGATCTGTGCCCTGATTGGATGAGCTGTGCTCTTATTCCTTTCCTCTTCAGGCATCTGTTTATTTGGTGGGAAAAGCTTGCTTGGTGTGAACTTCAAGGTTCAGACACTTGCGCCACACATGTAGCATTGCCCTCCTCACACTTGTCCCTTGCGCCAACTTTGGCATCCTTGGTAACTAAGCATGTTCACTGCTCTTCAGTTCAGAAACCACTTGGCTGGTTTCTCTATGAGAAGTGCCATGCCTTCAAGTAATCATAGGCTGGATCCACAATGGAGAAATAACCCAGTTTGGCACCGCTTTAACTCTTTTCTGGCTCAAGGCTATGGAATTCTAGGAGTTGGAGTTTATTGTGGGACCAGAGTGGAGCAGAGCTACAAAGGCCTAGCAAAGTATTCTCTCTAGGAAAAGCTCTAGGTCTCAGTGGAACTTTTAGTTAAAGTTGACCATAGAGTTGCACTGAAGGACCTAGATATTTTTAGAGAGAACATATTAAATCCACGAATATCAAAGCCTCAAATATGGAGGGATGAGTGTATATCTACAGTGCTATATAAATAAAGCACAATAATAATAATAATAATAATAATAATAATAATAATAATAATAATAATAATTGCAGCTAGATGTAATTTTAAAGTATTTCGACATAATATAGCTTAATTCTATGCATGTCTGCTTAGAAGCAAAATTTCAGTGCAACAGGCCAATACATTTTGCATCTTCACCATGTTGAGTATCTTGTGTGCATCAAGTGTAAAACTGACAATTAAATGCGTTCAGGTTGTAACACAATAAAATGTAGTGAAGCCTAATGATACATGTGTATGACTACTTCTACAAGGCACTGTATGTGCCCCTATAAAGAGAATCAGCACAAAAGAGAAGGCTAGACTTTAGTTCACTGAACGTATTTTCTCTGATCATTTTTTAAACCCACAGTGTGTCTGCTTTGATAATAGAAAAATGCTTGTGTTTCCTCGCATTTCTTAATTACAGTT
>NW_024810215.1:0-2971 GCF_019175285.1 Sceloporus undulatus | reverse complement strand
AGTTTGGCTTTCACTTAGATCCCTCCCTCGCTTATAAAACGAGGGGGAAAAAAGAAGGCCCGGCTTGTGGTTTTTGGCGCATGCGCAGGGAAACAAATATCAGCTGTGTTCAAATAAAACAGAGCTTTCCGCCTCGAGAAGTAGTTCCTACTATTCTTTTTTAAAAAATGATATTTTTACACAATACAGTAGTCACACAATTGTGTGTTTGTTTTACTTGGGAGTAAAGCCCCCAAGTCAGTGGGGTTTACTTTTGAGGGATTTGGCTGTTTTTGTGACCAGAAGGGAGTGTTTGCCAGTCAGGTCACACACTCTCACACACAAAAAAAAGATACAAATAGTACACAAAGTTAAAAGAAGACTCCATACACACAAATATCACAAAAATTAAAAAGACTCCATACGCACAAATACCACAAAAAATAATAAAAAGACTGCATACGCAAATGCCTCAAACACTTTTAAAAAGACTACACACACACAAATGCCACAAAAAGTTAAAAGACAACATACAGAAATACTTCTTTAAAAATTAGACTACTGTACATACACAAATACCACAAAAGTTTTAAAAAGACTACATACTCATCACACACAAAAAAGATACAAATGGTACAAAAAGTTAAAAAAAGACTACATACACACAAATACCACAAAAGTTTTAAAAAGACTACATACAGAAATGCCACAAAAAATTAAAAAGACTACATACTCATCACACACAAAAAAGAATAGTACAAAAAGTTAAAAGAAGACTATTTACACAAATGCCACAAAAGTTTTAAAAAGACTACACACATACATGCCACAAAAAGTTAGACTACACACACAAATGCCTCCAGATTTTTACAAAGATCACATACACAAAGGCCATAAAATGTTAAAGAAGACTACACATACACAAATACCTCAAACATTTTTTAAAAGGTCACATACACAAACGCCATAAAAAGTTTAAAAAGTCTACACAAATACCTCAAAGCATTTTTAAAAGACTACATACACAAATACCACAAAAAAGTCAAAGAAGACTTCATACACAAATATCTCAAAACATTATTTAAAAGACCACATTTACAAAAATACCACAACAATCTCAAAAAGACCACATGTGTCTTGTAATTTTGTAATTGTGATTATGTAAACCGCTTTGATCTTCTTGGAAAAGCAGTATATAAATTATTATTATTATTATTATTATTATTATTATTATTATTATTACACACACAAATACCCCAAACGTTTTTTAAAAGGTCATATACACAACATGGAAACCAAATGATTATGAAGTTTAGCTCATGGGCATCCTATATATATATATATATATATATATATATATATTGATACAGAGTTTTATTTAGTCTTGTTGTACTTTGAGATGGCCTAAGGGCTAATCTATCTGTCTATCCATCCATCCATCCATCTATCTATCCTACACATAAGTTGATTTGTTATTTTATTATTATAATGTATATATATATATATATATATATATATACACACTCTACACATAAGTTGATTTGTTATGTTATATATATATATATACACACACACACACACACACACACACCCTACACATAAGTTGATTTGTTATGTTATTTGTTATATACTGTATATACCCTACATATAAGCTGATCTATTTGTTAATTTTGTGACCATCCACAGCAGCTAAGAGGAAGATATATATGTACAACTTACTGAAATAAAGAAGTTGAAATAAAGAATGAATGTCTAATTAACAAATTGTAAGCCGCTCTTGGCTGAAAAGCGGGGTATAAATATATGTGTGTGTGTATTAGTTGGCAGCATGAGCTTTCCTAGGCTTCAGTCTACTTCCTCAGATGCATTTAGTGGAAGATGTCTATGTGCGAAAGTGCTTTAGGACTTATGGGTGAGCCAGGGCCCATTTTGCGACAAAAAGAGCGATCCTACATATACATTCGTCCCTCCGCATTTGCAGCTTTGGCTTTTGCAGATCTGATTATTCACAGATTTTATTTAAAAATGTTCTCTCTAGGAATATCTAGGTCCTCCAGCGCAACTCTATGGTCAACTTTAACCAAAAGTTGCACTGAAGGAGCTAGGGCTTCTTAGAGAGAACACTCCACTAGGCATTTGTAGCTCCTCCAGTGCAACTCTATGGTCAGTGTCTGGAAGATATTGACCACGGAGTTGTGCTGGAGGACCTAGAGATCCCTAGAGAGAACACTCCCCTAGGCATTTGTAGCAATGGCACATATATGTCTGTCCCTGGTTTCCACTCCACTAAATGCATCTGGGGAAGTAGACTTAAGTCTATGAAAGCACATACTGCCAGCTTCTTTATTTCAGTTAATCTCAAAGGTGCTACAAGATCTCTCTACCATTTTGAGTCTCCCAAAATCCAAAATATTCCATCTGGATGGCTCAGATAGTGACCACTTTTGCTTTCTGGTTCCGTGTACACAAACACTTCCATGCACAAAATTAAAATGCTATGTGTAAAATCACCTCCAGGCTATGTGTATAAGGTGTAGACAAAGCATTTTCAGGTTGAGGCTTGGGTCCCATCTCCAAGATATCTCATTTTGGTCCTGGGGTGCACAAAATTTGTTTCATGCCCCAAAACACTGTGCATCAAATTACCTTCAGGGTATGTGTATAATAAGGTGTATACGAAATATCCGTGAACTTCATATTTAGACTTGGGTCCCGTCTCAATATGTATATGGAAATATTCCAAAATCTGGAGGGGAAATCCAAAATCTAAAGCATTTCTGGTCTCAAGCATTTTGGATAAAGGAGACTCAACCTAGAAGGAACCTAAATGGAGTTCGGAGCTGGATCCCATGTGCTTACTTGAGAGCAGATCCCACTGAGTTTACTTTTGAGTAATCAGCCACAGATTTGCACTTCCAAATAGATCATATACACCAGATTCAAATAGCTAGGGAATGCTAAGGCGCATCATATGTTCTCCTTAGATAAAATA
>NW_024810214.1:1058-2972 GCF_019175285.1 Sceloporus undulatus | reverse complement strand
TGTAGTAATATAGCAATAGCAACGTTACTATAGCAATATAGTAATAGTAGTAGTAATGTTACTATGGTAATATAGCAATAGTAATAGCATTGTTACTATAGCAATATAGTAATAACAATGTCACTATAGCAATATGCTAATAGCAAAGTTACTATAGTAATATAGTGTTACTATAGCAATACAGTAATAGCCATAGCAATATTACTATAGTAATATAGTAATAGTAGTAGGGTTGCCGTAAAATAAGGTGACATCAACAGCAATGTTACTACAGTAATACGGTAATAGTGGTGTTACTACAGCAATAGTAATAGTAGTGTTGCTATAGTAATATAGCAATAGCTATGTCGCTATAATAATATAGTAATAGTAATGCTACTATAGCAATATTGTAATAGCAATAGTAATGTTGCTATAGTAAAATAGTAATAGTAATGTTACTATAGTAACGTTACAAGGTTAATAGTGATAATACTGCTAAATGTAGCATTTCTACGTCACTCTACTAGGCCTTTGTAGCTCCTCCATCTTTTCTTTCCATCCTCCCTTAACGCTTCTGTCATCATAATAACAACAATCCGGCACGACTCCCTTTTTTGCGCGTTGAAACCTGCCGTGGCGAAGGGCGTGCGGAAACACATCCACCCCTTTATTTGCGCCTCTGTAATCTCTGCACAGCGACTTTTGTTATTAAAGCTTAATTACCGATGTTGGCAATGGCGAACGGAAACCGCGCAGGAAGTGGGCACGCAACCAAAAGTTAACGCAACTTCCACGTCGCGACAGGTCTCCACGCATGGCGGTGGTTATGGCTGACAACGGCCACCATGTTGCGCCCTTTGCGTACTGCGTTACATGAAACGGCGTTGTTCTTTTACAGAGGAAGTAACTTTTGCAAGGCGATGTTTGGAAAGGCTGGAGTTGTGAAAAAGCGTGAGGAGAGAAGGTGGAAACCGCGGTTGCAAGACTTCCTTTGTGTCTCAAGGCTTAGGGTTAAGTTGCGTTGTGCCGTTTGCACCATTTCGGATCCGGTAGGGCATCGCTTGCAGTATTTAAACTGCATAGAACTGCGCTGGAGGAGCTACAGATGCCTCTCTAGGAATCTCTAGGTCCTCCATTGCAACTCTGTGGTCACTGTCCGACAGATAATGACCATAGAGTTGCGACGGAGGAGCTACAAAGGCCTAGTAGAGTGTCCTCTCTAGGAATCTCTAGGTCTTTCGGTGCCACTTTTAGTTCAAGTTGACCATAGAGTTGCGCTGGAGGAGCTACAAAGGCCTAGTAGAGTGACCTCTCTAGGAATCTCTAGGTCCTCCAGGGCAACTCTATGGTCAGCATCTGCCAGTCCTTGACTATAGAGTTGTGTCATAGGAGCGACAAAGGCCTAGTAGAGTGTCCTCTCTAGGAATCTCTAGGTCCTCCGGTGCACATTAAGAAACACAAGACTAAGTTTAGTAAACAGCACAAGACAGGGCTGTGTACCCCTTTAAGAGATTTTGGACTACAGTTCCCAGAATCCTCAGCCATGTTGGTCAATGGCCTGGGATTCTGGGAGTTGTAGTCCAGAATCTCTTAAAAGGGCACACTCTGGGGGCTGCTGGTGATCTTTGTTAGTCAGTAGACAATATAAAGAAACAATACAATATGCTACAATATGTCGCGTAAGCAAAACGCAACCCAAAAAACCCACAAATCCATCCGGCCACCATTGAAACCCCATTGTTCCTACTCCTAGTAGCAGGAATGTGCTGTGAAGAGGGGCATTATGCTCCGGCTGGGTGAGCATCTATAATCAAATTATGCCTCTTTTTGTCTGTATTCGGTGAACCTTCCTCAACTTTTATTCAGAAAGCGCCGGCGAGCGAAAATAATGTACCCTTTCATTTTCAGAAAAAGGATTGCACCCCTCCCCTC
>NW_024810214.1:0-1048 GCF_019175285.1 Sceloporus undulatus | reverse complement strand
CTATGTATTCCTGCATGGCAGAAGAAGGGTGGGACTCTATGGCCCTTAGTAGTCCCTTCTATCTTTATTATTCTATGTATTCCTGCATGGCAGAAGAAGGGTGGGACTCTATGGCCCTTAGTAGTCCCTTCTATCTTTATTATTCTATGTATTCCTGCATGGCAGAAGAGGATTGGACTCTATGGCCTTTAGTAGTCCCTTCCACCTTTATTATTCTATGCATTCCTGCATGGCAGAAGAAAGGTTGGACTTTATAGCCCTTAGTAGTCCCTTCCGACTCTAGGATCTTATGTATTCCTGCATGGCAGAAGGAGGGTTGGACTCTATGGCCCTTAGTAGTCCCTTCTGACTCCAGGATCTTATGTATTCCTGCATGGCAGAAGAGGGCTGAACTCTTTCATCCTTATTAGTCCCTTCCAACTCTAAGGTTCTCTACTTTCTTGCATGGCAAAATCTTGTTTTGTTTTGTGGAGTGCTATCAGCCTGCTTCCTTGTGGCGTGGAGGCTTTTTTATTTTGCCCATGTCATGATCACATGCGCCTGTTTGGTGGAGATACCGGTTTTAAGGGCCTCGTGACACATGGAGGGCGCAATGCTTGAGGCACTCGCTTCAGAGAAAGTCTAAGGAAGTCTAGGGAACGTCCAGTGAGGCCGCTTCTCAGGTGCGTCATGGGTTGGCTTGGATTGGATGGCCCTTTCGGGGATCCCTAACATTTCTCTGTATTCCTGCATGGCAGAATAGGGTAGGAATGAATGGCCTTTAAAGGTCCCTTCCAACTCTAGCGTTCTGTGTATTCCTGTACGGCAGAAGTGGGTCAGACTGGATTATCTTTTAGGGTCCCTTCCGACTCTAGGATCCTGTGTATTCCTGCATGGCACGAGAAGGGTTGGACTATATGGCCTTTAGTAGCCCCTTCCGACTCTAGGATCCTATGTACAGTATTCCTGCATAGCAGAAGGAGGACTGGACTCTATGGCCCTTATTGGTCCCTACTGACTCTAGGATCCTATGTATTCCTGCATGGCAGAAGGAGGGCTGGACTCTATG
>NW_024810213.1:0-2972 GCF_019175285.1 Sceloporus undulatus | reverse complement strand
GTGAAAGTCGCGAAATTGGCAACACTGGCTACAAGGCTCCTCCACTGTTAGGCTTTCTGCTGAGGAGAAGGCCGGGTGGAGAATGGCACTTTCAATGTTCCTCTGCTGCTCAGCTTTCTTTTGAGGAAAAGGCCAGTCAGAGGAGGAGGGCAGAATTAGTATTAAGAATATTATTAATTAATATTTAATTAAAGCCTATCTGCGGCTTGAAGAAGTTAACCTATTTTAATTTTGGCCCCTTCCTACTGCCAAGTTGTGCAGGTCAGCCATAGATGTTTTTTGCTTACTCAGTAGGGATTCCTTGCACCCATAGGTTTAGGATTAGAGCTCTCTTAGGTCCAAAAGACACTGCAGAAATAATCCAGTTTGAAACTGTTTTAACTGCTCTGGCTCAATGCTAGGGAATTCTGGGAACTGACATTTTGTGAAACATTTAGCCATCTCTGTCAGAGAGCTCTAGTGGCACAATAAGATTCCCTAGCACAGAGCCAGGGCAATTAAAGCAGTCTCAAACTGGATTATTTCTGCAGTGTCTTTTGGCCCTTACTTTGCTTTCACATTCAGCTGCTATTTTATGTCACCTCTCTTCTTTCTTCCTTTGATGTCTCTGACTATTTTGGAGCAGCAACACTGTAGAGACATAAAACCTACTCCTTCCCCCACCTCTTCCACACAATGTCCTCTTTCTGGATTCCAATAAGTTTTCTGGATGGAATGGCTGATAAAATACCTTTTTGGTCACCACCTTGCCTTCCCTTAACTAGTCCTGTTGGAGTATCTGTGAGGCATTTTTGTCTTGCAACAACATGGTATGAGCTTTGATAAGATCCGATGTTCACTTACTGGCCTTCCTAGTTAAAAGGGATTAGATAGTGGGTTGTGAAAGCCATAACCTGCTATGTGATATCTTAGAGTGCTGCTGTCTGTCAGAATAGATTAGATACTCCAATGGTCACAGTGAGTACATGGCACTTTCTGGTTGATTTATTATTGAGAGCCAGCATGATGTAGTAGTTTGAGCATTGGAGGACTCTGGGAGACCAAGGTTCAAATCTCCACTAGGGCATGGAAAGCCACTGGGTGACCTTAGGCGAGCCATATTCTCTCAGCCTCAGAGGAGGGCAAGGCAAACTCCAAACCTTAAGTTCACCATTGGTCAGAAATGACTTGAAGACAGAAATGACAAGAAGAACAACATGGTCCTAAATAAAATGAATTATGTTGGGACATTTGTTTTACAAAAATAGGGCTTCCTATAAAGAAACTGCCAGAACTAAAAGGGTACTCTCACTAGAATGTTGTTGCTGTTGTTGTTATTGGAAAGAGGGGAGGAGTGAGAAAGACAGGCCTGGAGAGCCTTATACAATATAATCTATGGGTAGTCGTTGACATTTTACCATGCTGTGATTCTCTCTGGGTAATGATAGAGACTCAAAATGCCTAATGAACTCAGTTTAGCAGGGTAGCAGAAGCTATAAATACAAAAGTGGAAAACTGTCAGTTTCAGAAAAAGTGGATGATGGTGGGACAGAGGACGCACAATACAGGTTGACTTTTTTGTACAGATGGACACAGTTCCATCGTGTGTGTAGTGTATTAACAACAGAGACCTCTACTGAAAAGTATAGGTCTTATACCAGTACACATTGGCCTCCCTATAACTTGTCAACATTCTTCCAGGTGTACACTCCATAATGATTGAATCATAGAATCATAGAGTTGGAAGAGACCACGAGGGCCATCCAGTCCAACCCCCTGCCATGCAGGAAATCCAAATCAAAGCATCCCCTGTGACAGATGGCCATCCAGCCTCTGCTTAAAGACCTCCAAGGAAGGAGACTCCACAACACTCTGAGGGAGTTTGTTCCACTGTCGGACAGCCCTTACTGTCAGGAAGTTCCTCCTAATGTTGAGGTGAAATCTCTTTTCCTGCAGCTTGCATCCATTGTTCCGGGTCCTGAACTTTGGAGCAGCAGAAAACAAGCTTGCTCCCTCCTCAATATGACATCCCTTCAAATATTTAAACAGGGCTATCATATCACCTCTTAATATTCTTTTCTCCAGGCTAAACATCCTCTGCTCCCTAAGTCGTTCCTAATAGGGCATGGTTTCCAGACCCTTCACCATTTTAGTCACCCTCCTTTGGACACGCTCCAGTTTCTCAATGTCCTTTTTGAATTGTGGTGCCCAGAACTGGACACAGTATTCCAGGTGGGGCCTGACCAGAGCAGAATACAGTGGCACTATTACTTCTCTTGATCTAGACACTATACTTTTATTGATGCAGCCTAAAATTGCATTGGTCTTTTTAGCTGCCGCATCGCACTGTTCACTCATGTTCAACTTGTGGTCTACTTGGACTCCAAGATCCCTTTCACATGTAGTCTCATTCAGCCAGGTGTCCCGCATCCTATATCTGTGCATTTTATTTTTTTGCCCTAAGTGCAGTACCTAACATTTCTCCGTGTTGAATTTCATTTTGTTAACTTTGGCCCAGCTTTCAAGTCTATTCATGTTGTTGAGTAGGCTTTGTTTCTGCTGTTGCAATAGTCATGTGCCACACTTTTTGTTTTATGTGCTCATGTATGTGGGGCATTTGATTCTTAGTTGTAGTTCCTTTGGCATGGGTTTAGTCTATGTATATAGTTCTTTGAAGAGGTGAACCCTTGGGTCCTTTCACACTACACAATTATAGCACTATGATTCCTCTTTAACTGTCATGGCTCCATCCTATGCAGTCATAGTTCTATAGTTATATATTGTGAAAGAGCCCCTGGGCTGAGTAGTTCTTTGGGGCAGGTAGAGAGTTTTTATGCGTGTCTATGTATATCATCTAGGATGTGTAATTCTTGATGGTGTGGTGGGGAGTATCTCCAGTTGCCTTTGGCTCTGCTTGTCACTGTTGTGTGCCTTCAAGATGCTTCCAGCTTATGGTGATCCTAAGATGTTCTTGTTGGCAAGATTTGTTCAGA
>NW_024810212.1:0-2972 GCF_019175285.1 Sceloporus undulatus | reverse complement strand
CCCTATGTTTACTACACATTGTTTGGTGGCTGCTTTGTTGTGTAGGCTTTTTCTGTACTGCTTTGGTTATGGCAACGTTTCCTGCAATGTCCTCTTCCATCTAATTCTTAAAAATACAGGAGCGCTTTTTAGTTGTCAGTCTGGTGACTCTGGATTTATACATTATTATATTCATGTCTTCTTGATGCATGGGCCATTTTCTCTGAAACACTGTGTTCTTAGGAGCGCCATTCCATATAACCTGCCAGTAATAATGGGCCAGATGGAAGCAAATGTTGTATTATGGAGATGATTCCAAACTACTAAGGAAGCCAAAAGCAACATGGTTGTTCTCTGATGAATCTGATGGCAGCACAGAATTCAATGGGAATACTTCCTCATGAAACCCCCAAATGGTAAGTGGTAGGTTTTGGATAAATATTACAGGGAAGGAATATGCAATTTATGGAGGATGATGCAGAGAATAAGGAAACATAAACAATGAACACTCAACTTCTTCAGGCATTAAAGTCTGACTGCCTTCACTATAATTAGAGCCAAAATTACTAATCTGCTCCAACTCCCAAAGGCAACCTGAGGATGTAGTCTCTCCAGAACACCATGCATTTGTCTTCCACAAAACGACTCCCTTTGCTATTAATCCAAAATAATTAAATTCCAGGTAGGCTGAATCTGAAAGTGTGTTAATAAGGCAGCTTCACTGACAAGGCATGTTAGGGAGCATGAATCTGAGGGGAAAGCCATCAAAATGCATTTCTTGCATGTCTCTAAATGAAGGACAAGAAGTTACTCTGCTGCAGTAAGATATGGATGAAGTGTTCATTTATTCATTTATGTTTCTATGTTCCTGTTCTGTACTAAAGACCTCATCGAGGGAATATCCTGAACATTGAGTGGTCCCAGAGACTCTTTGGGATAGGCCTATGTTTGTCATGGACTCCATCAAATCCCAAGCCGCACCCATAAGATTTGACAAATTGGTCTCGAGTTGAATTAAAAGTCTGGGCGATCCTAACATTAACTCTGAGACCAGTTGTATCAGCTTTTTGTATTTTATTACTGTTATTGGATACTAACCCTGATATAAGCGCATAAGTTCGCCAAATGTTCTGCCACAGTGATAAGAGTTCGGCGAAAGATCTTGGTGCGATGATAAATGCAATACAAATAGCTGTAATCCCTTTGAAACTTCTATCGCTTAAAAACTTGGCAGCTCTGGCCAATTTCAATATGCCATTTTATACTTTTGCAATTGTGTTTTATACAAATTTGTAACCATTTGTGACCTATATTCAGACGTTTCTGGATAGGGGATAAATGCTCTACATAGAGCTGTAATCCCTCCGAGTCTTTTATTACTCAGAAACATAGAAGGTTTTCATACCTGGCATAAAGGTGGCTCCAACGTCACTGAAACATCCTGGAAAGATGGAGGAAATGTGTGTCGGAACGCCAGGTGTGCTTCTTCAATCATCATTAAAACATGTCTCGTTTGCGTTCGTAGGAAATCCGCTCCCCAGGAACGATCCAGGGATGCAAAAAAAGGGAGCCACATTTCCATGATGATTCAGGAAATGCACCTGGCGTTTAGGCATGAGCTCTTCCTCCATCTTTTCAGGACGTTTCAGCGACGTTGGAGCTACCTTTATGCCAGGATGAAAATCTTTATTGCTTCATCTGCAGGGAGAGGCGGGAAATATAAATATATTATTATTATTATTATTATTATTATTATTATTATTATTATTATTATTTGACCATTCTTCTTATTCTATTACATATTTGCCTGTTTATGTTTTTTGTATTTTTGTAAGTATTTGTCACTCATATTTAGATGTCTCTGGGGCACATGTGACTGGTCTGTGACTGTGATAACCGTCTTTCTCATATTAGCTTAATATCGTGTTCCAGTCCTCTTCCCATTTTTAAATTTATTCATTTTTAATAAGGCAGATCAGGTTATCCGTTTAAATGTTATTTTCTCTACACAAAATGCGACTTCTCAAACATACTATGCTCAGTTTTTGTCAGAACGAAACAACACATATGACTTTTGTGCAGAATATGCCTTTAGTTACAGTATTTTCAGCAGAGAAAGCATAGCCTCGGTGACAAATCTATTTGTCGATGGATTATTACTGTGTAAGACAACAAAGGACACCCAGCATGACACAGTGGTTTGAGTGTTGGACTAGGACTTTGGAGACCAGGGTTCAATTCCCAGCTCAAGCATGAAACCCATTGAAAGCCTTGGGCATGTCGCATGTTCTCAGCCTCAGGGGATGGCAATGGCAAACCTCCTCTTCACCTTGCTAAGAAAAACCCATGATAGGTTTGCCTTAGGAATGGTTTCCTGGTGCACAACAATAAACTTTAGATGTGGTATTTGCTGGTGCTCTCCCTTCCAAGTACTAATCATAGCTGACCCTTCTTAGCTTCCTAGATTGGACTGACTCTAGTGCCTCTATATGTCTGGCTGATGGTTCTCTAGGCTCCATCATAGAATCATAGAATCATAAAGTTCCTTCAAATACCAGCTGGCAGCTCATCTTCACCCTTCCAGATAGAGGTCTGTTCTTGCTCTCTTTGCAAATTTTCTAACACAAATGCGACAGTTATCATTATGAAATGAAATTCAACACAGAGAAATGTAAGGTACTGCACTTAGGGTGGAAAAATGAAATGCACAGATATAGGATTATGGGGGACACCTGACTGAGTGAAACTACGTGTGAAAGGGATCTAGGAGTCCAAGTGCACCACAAGTTGAACATGAGTGAGCAGTGTAATGCGGCAGCTAAAAAGGCCAATGCAATTTTAGGCTGCATCAATAGAAGTATAGTGTCTAGATCAAGAGAAGTAATAGTGCCACTATATTCTGCTCTGGTCAGGCCCCACCTGGAATATTGTGTCCAGTTCTGGGCGCCACAATTTAAAAAGGACTTTGAGAAACTGGAGCCATGTGTCCAAAG
>NW_024810211.1:1374-2972 GCF_019175285.1 Sceloporus undulatus | reverse complement strand
TGGCTGAGATAAGGCACATGAGAGCTTAATTGTTATTAGAAAAGCTGTCAGAATCCCGGATGGGAGGACACTGCGTGGGAAAGGGCTATCCAGTTGATTAGCTCTATTGGTTAATGGGGTGGGATTCATTGATATAGTTATAAAAGTGATATGTTTATACTTTCTTTCATTCCTGAAAAAAAGTCACTTCTATTGCATGTATCTTCTTCAATACATGCCGTTCCTTTTTCAAAGTACTGCATTTTGTGTTGCAAAAAGGGCTCCTATTAGGACCCTGACAAATATCTCTCTCCCCTTCCATTCACCCTGCTATCACAAAAGGGCTGGAGAGCATACCAAACCAACCACAGAAACTTTCCCTGCTCTTGTGTAATGCCAGGTCAGTCTAAAATACAATGCAGATAGTCCAGGATCTCCTTCTGGAGGAAGAGGCTGACCTGGCTTGTTTCACAGAGACCTGGCTGGGTGATGATAGCTCAGCCACCTGGGATCAGGCCTTACCAGCCGGGTTCTCCGTCAGTGAGCAGGTAAGGGGACGTCGCTTTGGTCCATGAAGACTATCTTGCTTTGGCCAGGATACCTATCCGTAAGATGGACCACATCAAATGTATTTGCCTCAGCTTAAAGACTAGGGATAGTCTGGGGATTCTGTTGGTTTAATGTCCACCCTGTTGCTTAACATGAATACTCTCTGGAAAAGATAACATCTTAATTATCACAAACCAAGGAAAGACTGACATTCCTGGAGGAAGAAAATAAAAAATCGGGAAAAGAGATAAAGAGATTAACAAAGGAACATACTGAAGATACAGCAGAAAGAATTAAATTAGAGCAAAGTTTTAGGGAGAGATGTCTTAGAATAAGAGGTCTTCCCGAACAGAAGGATGAAGATCTATATAAAAGGATAATATTGGCCTTGGCTGAATTTATGGACCTAGATAATGAAACTTTTCTCCTTGAGGTGGACAAGATGTTTATAGTAAACTCCTGGGTTGCAAAACAGAAGAGACTGCCCAGAGATATCGTGATTTATTTTGTTAGGTCTCAAATGAAAGAAGCAATTCTACAACAACACTTTCATACAAGATTCAAAAGTGAAGAAAATGAAATGTTATTGTTTAAAGGTATCTCTGGGAAACTGTTAAGGAAGAGGAAGGAATATGGACCACTGACTAAGGTTTTGCGCATCAATATAAACTACTACAAAAGGGAACTAACTCAGGGCCTATCTTTATAATTCAAGCAAAAAAGATACCAAATCAACTCCGTACAAAAAGCAAGAAATGTTCTACATGAGAATGAAAAAGAACTTAATAAAGGGGGCAGTCAGAAAGAAGAAAGAAACAACCATGGAAAAGGAGAAGAGGATAAGGAGGAAGAGAGCTTAGAAGAAGAAAGAGAAAAAGGAGAATTGCTTAGGAAACCAGATCCAAACACAAGAGAGGACGATATAGATGGAGAATATGAGGATGAAACGGGAAAAGACGGACATCCTATCATCGAATGTTAAAGGAATTAACAGCCCAAAAAAAGAGGTAAACTTTTTCATTATTGAGGGAAACAGAGACTTGATGTCATTTGCCTTCAGGAAACCCATA
>NW_024810211.1:0-1274 GCF_019175285.1 Sceloporus undulatus | reverse complement strand
AAATGAGAATCTAAAGAGGTATTCTCAGACCCCAAAGGATACTTGGTTGGTGGAGAAGTTACTTTACAAGACCAAAGGATCCTAATGGTGGGAGTTTATGTACGCTTAGGAAATAAAGGCCTGTTCTTTGAAAAACTGAAATAACAAATGCCAGACCGTATGTGCGATAGGACCTTAATGATGGGAGATTGGGATGGACTGATAGACCCCCAGATAGATAGAAAAGCAGGCAACAAAATATACTTAAAGCAAGGGAAATTGCCAAAATCTTTCTTTGAATCAAAAGAAACATTTGCATTAGAAGATAATGGAGAATCAATATGGTCTGTCTAAAGATTCACGTTCTTTTCAAACACCCATCAATCCTGGTTGAGAATAGATATGTTCTTGACTTCCCCAACTATTAGCACAATGGTGGAAGCAGTAGAAACCCTACCAAAAATCCTGTTGGTTCACAACTCAATTTTATTGTCTTTGAAGAATAAACCTAAGGTACTGATATGGAGACTAGATGAGACTTTGTTAAAAGATGGAAAAATTCTAGATAAAGCAAAAACAAACCCACTTAAATCCTTCTTTGAAGAAAATCTGAATGGAGAAGTCAGCCCAGAGATCGTCTGGGACACAAGCAAAGCAGGAATGAGGGGTTTCTCTTTGAAGCAATCTTAGGAAAGGGGAAAAATAGAGCAAAGAATTGGAAAGAACTACGGGAAAAGTTAAAGGATAAGGAACAATTACTTAAAGAAAAACCCCAAAACAAAATGATTCAACAACAGATTAAGAAGATTCAAAAGGAACTATCCACAAGGCTAATAGAAGACCAGGAGAAAAAATCAAGAGACATCAAACAGAAACACTTATTGAATGCTAATAAACCTAGGAAAAGGTTAGCAAGGAAACTGAAAAAGGAAAAGGAGAAACGGATCTTTTCAAGTGTTAAAGAAGGAGATGAGATTTATTCCAACCAAAAACATAGGAAAGAATGTTTATATAAATATTTCACAAATCTATATAAAGAAGAATGTATTTCCCAGGAGAGGCCATAAGAATTTTTGGACAGACAAGACATAGTAAAGATTGCTGAACAACAGAGGATCGAACTTAATAATCCAATAATGGCTCCTGAGGTGTTAGAGGCAATCAGTAAAACCAAGGCATCCAAAGAGCCAGGGCCAGATGGCCTAAGCACAATGTATTACAAGAGCTTACAGAAAGAGTTAATTAAACCCCTAGTAGAAATCATTAATAGACGCTCACAAAGAAGAACGCTTGAC
>NW_024810210.1:0-2973 GCF_019175285.1 Sceloporus undulatus | reverse complement strand
AGGCAGTACTGCCATTTTGATAAGGGCGATTCTTCCTAGGATTGACAGATTCAGATTATTCCATTTTATAAGATCACGTCTTATTTCTTCCCATTTCCTTCTATAATTGTTTTCATATAAGTTTGAGTTATTATTTGACAACCATACTCCTAAATATTTTATCTTTTTGGTCACCTTACAACCCGTTTTATTAATTAATTTCTCTTCTTCCTCCTTCTTAATGTTTTTAGTTAGTAGTTTAGTCTTTTCTTTGTTTATCTTTAATCCAGCGAATCTTCCAAATTCCTTTAGTTCATTCATTAGATAAACAACTCCTCTACTAGGTTCCTCTACTATTGCCACCATGTCATCTGCAAAAGCGAGTATTTTTTTCTCTTTCCCTTTTACTTTAATTCCTTTAATCTTATCGTTATTCCTTATCGCGTTCATTAATACCTCTATTGTGCAGATAAACAACAGTGGGGATAAGGGACATCCCTGCCTGGAGCCTTTATATATTTTAAATTCCTCCGATTTCTCTCCATTTATTTTTAGTTGGGCATATTGTTCATTATAAATTTGCTTTATACATGCTAAAAACCAGCCCCCTACTTTCATTCTTTTTAGCACTTCTATCATAAACTCCCATTTCAGGTTATCGAAGGCTTTTTCGGCATCAATGAACATTAAAGCTAACTTTTTTTGTTTTTTCTTATTGTAGTATTCTATGGTATTAATTACTGTTCTGACATTATCTTTTGCTTGCCGTCCTGGTAAAAAGCCGCTTTGATCTCTTTTTATCACGTTATTCAGTACAGTTTTAAGTCTCTCAGCTAGTATCATCGCAAAAATCTTATAATCAACATTTAAAAGCGATATTGGTCTATAGTTTTGAACCAAGAGACTATCTTTCCCTTCTTTTGGTATTACTGTGATTGTAGCCTTTTCCCAAGATGAAGGGATCCTTTGATCTTTTATTGAGTTAAACAGTTTCTCTAAAGGATCTATTAGCTCTTCTTTAAAAATTTTGTAGTATTTGGCCGTAAAACCGTCAGGACCGGGTGATTTTCCCTCCTTTAATTTCCTTATTGCATAGAGGATCTCATCCCTACTAATGGGTTTATTTAATTTTTCTCTTTGTTCTTTAGTTGTCTTTCCAATTTCTCTTTGATTCAAAAATTTATTCATCTCTTCTATTTTTCCTTCTGTCATTTTCTCATCTTTGTAGAGATTCTGATAAAATTCATGGAAAGCCTTAATTATCGTATCCTGTCTGTTGGTTGTTACACCCCTATAATTGATGCCATCAATTATTTTGTTTTTCTTTTCTTTTTTTATTTTTTTTGCTAGCATTTTACTTACTTTATTTGCATTTTCGAATTGTCTCTGTTTTGCTTTTTTCAACTCCAGCGCTATTTCTTCTGTAATTACTGACTGTAGCTCATTTTGTAGCATTTTCATTTTATTAACTAACTTTCTATTACGAGGTTGGTTTGACATTTCTTCTTCTACTTTCTTAAGTTCGTTTCGAACTATAGTGTATTTATTTTGTTTTATTTTTTTAACTTCTCTTGTTCTTTTTATTAATAGGCCTCTCACAACAGCCTTGCTTGTATCCCATATTATCTGAATTGGCATGTTCTCGATATCATTTTCATTAAAAAAGAATTTTATTTCTTGTTTTAGCTTTTGAACATAGGATTCCTCCAAAAGAATATCCTCGTTTAATTTCCATTCGTAGTTTCTCTTATATGACTTCTCTAAATATACCTCAATGAGGTTATGATGAAGCCTTATTCTTGATTATTATCACACCACACTCTTATAATGCTGCCATTCCACTTTTACTCCTTGGACAGCCTCCGGTTGCATTCTGGGGTTTGTTGTTCAGGAAGCCTACGAGCTGTCTGGCTGAATATTCTAAATGCCCCTCCCTAAATTGTAAACCCCAGAATGCAACAGAGGGCAGCCAGAATAGCAACAATGCTATAAGACTCTATAAGACCATATGATGGTCCCTGGGAGTCCAGCAGCCACACAGCCCCTCTGTCGTGGTTCTTACCCCCAGGGGATCCCTTAAACTTTCCCTTAGAGTCTCCTAGGTCTCCATTCCTGCTCCCTGCAGAGCTGAATGAGACCCCTTGAGATCATCAAGTCTCGCTGCCACCACCCAGTGAATCAATGAACTACGTCTCCCTAAGCACACACTGGGACTTGCTAGAGGAATTTGTAGTTTTCTTTCCTTGCTAACTTAAAGCAATCAGTAACCAAGCTAAGGCACGTGTACAGGAGCAGAGAGAGACAGCAGATACTTTTAGAGAATATTTATTTTAAAGAAATAGAATATAATAAGAAGATATCATTCATGCAAAGCCTCCTTGCCTTGCAGGTACAGAAAGCATAGGTACAGAGTATTCATTTCAAGCAAGCTATTAGATAAACATAACAAAACCTAAACGCACTAATTAACACATTTCCTAGCTACTCACACAGTGATGGGATTTGCAGTCCTTGTTGAGTTCTCGGATGCAAGGAGCTGGCCCTCATTGCCTAGCTCCACTTCTGCCTGCCTCAGTGCAGGCACACAGCTGTTCCCACAGCAACATGCCAAGATGGAGAACAAAGAAAGCATAGGGTTCCCCCCAAGATGAGGAAGGGGAGAGTCTTCTAGTTGATATACTTTCTGACCTTGGGTTCTCAGACTCTGTTCTTGACTGGTTTCGATCTTATTTGTCAGGACAATCTTTTGCAGTGGTCACAGGTGGTCAAACTTCGTCCTCTGTTCCCTTATCTGTTGGAGTTCCCCAGGGGTCTGTTCTGGGTCCCCTTCTGTTTTCTCTCTACACATTGTCCTTAGGAAAACTCATTAGCTCTTTTGGTTTTTCCTACCACCTGTATGCTGATGACACCCAGTTGTATCTTTCCACCCCTGACCTTTCTCCAAGGCTTGAACAGCAAGTTTCATCTTGTCTCACAGCTGTCTCGCAGTGGATG
>NW_024810209.1:0-2973 GCF_019175285.1 Sceloporus undulatus | reverse complement strand
AAACTAACTGTGTGACCTAGATCGCTCCCCCTTTGGGACTAACTGATATTCTCTCAAAGATTTTCAACTGAGCTGTTTCCATCTTCCTGCTCTCTCAACTTTCTTTTGAAAGATGGTGAGATAAAGATTTCTTTTCTACCTGAACTATTCACTAGCTAGATTAGGATATAGCCTTTATATAAATATAGATTAAAGCCATTTGTAAACTTTTGTTTTTTAAACTACAAACTAGGTGTTTGTTGTTTTTTTGGAGTCAGTCTCAATTTTTAGGAAAGCATAGTTAGACAAAAGCACATTTTCTGCAACTCTGCTAATTTAAAACAAAACTCTAACTTTTCAAGATCTGCACCTAACTGTTTCTCTCGTTATGTTCTGTTATTTTTTTCAGCACAAATTACTATGATGCAGATTTTCTTTCTTTCTTTTTTAGGAATGCAACTATCACATTAGTGCAGGACTTGTTGTATTGGCTTTGACATTGTGGTATTTACATATTTTTGTTTTCTTGAAAAGTCTGAAGCCTTAAGAAACTTAAATTACCCCACAGTTTCATATACACTTTATACCCCTAGCCTGAAGGTAATTTTATTAAAAAATTTTAATAATTTTGTGTATGAAACAAAGTTTGTGTACACTGAACCATCAGAAAGCAAAAGTCTTATTGGAGATTAATGTACCCAGGAATCCCGTCGGGAGAGATGCAGGATCTAAAAGATGAAAATGAATGTTATCGCATTTACCTGTGTCTGGGCTATAGGCAGCCTGTATCCACTTGGACAGCCCATCAGGAACCCAGAGTTCTCCCACGGCTTTTTCAAAAAAATTATGGGTTTCCCATGCAGCTGGTTGGCCACTGGGGAAACAGAATAGTCTTTTGTTTTGACCTAGTATTTATTTATTTATTCAATTTATACTCTGCCTTTTTCCCAGCAAGGGACCCAAGGAGGCTTACAAATTTAAAAGAGAAGTTGGATAAAATATATACTATAATCATTAAAAAAAAGCAATTAAACTACAATAGTATTAAAAAGAGATAATTAAAACAGTTTAAAATATATTTTAAAAATAGTAGGGTTTCTCTTCTGTTCTTGATAGTCCATGGTTAATGTAAGACCAGGTGAGAATTCATCTTTATTTACAGTATTTTATTCAGAAAAGCATTTTCTATTTTGAGAGACCAGTTCAATTTATCCTCTCATTTGGTACCTTGCAGCAGGCATTCCATCAGGCTTCCTAAACTATTCCATTTCAGCTGGCTGTTTTAAGACAGGGTGGGAAACAACCCAGGTTTAGGGCCCGCAAAAGCTGTTGGACCTGGGAGAGCAACATTTCCTCCTACGATAGCCCAATATTTTTGTTTAAAAAGATATTGTTGCTGAACTCCACCATGATTCTCAGGAAATAGGGGGCAAGTTTGCCACATTTTGAAGGCCTGTGAAACAGATAGTGATCTGAAGTCATGTCTGGATTGAGAAATCACTGTCCTTTGCCTAAATAGATCAGTTGTCTCCCCCATCCCCTTTCCCATTGGTGGTGAAATTGCTTTCTGTGGGTCCTAGAGAATCTTCCAGTGAGGGAAAGGTTTTTAAAATAGGGGATACTAGAAGAGATTGGTAGAGATGTGACCCTTCCAAGTTTGGTAGGGAGCATATGCAGACACCAGACCTGTCATCCACCAATCTTAAAATCACCATACAAGGTACAAAGAGTTCTGGTAACCGAGTAGAACGGTGGTTGCTAGATGTCAGTTAAAGGAGAGCCAAATGAAGCTAATCTCTCAGAGGAGGCAATGAAATTCTTCTGCTTCTCCAAAGAAAGGACTGAACTGATGTCTGTAGACAGGGGGTGATATAGCATATGAATCACACTTTTCTCATTCATGTTTTAAGAAGTATATTTTTAAGAATTAATGTCTGAGTATGCTCCCCACACTCCTTTTCATCATGTGTTGTTGTTGTTGTTGTTATTAACCTTGATTTATAAAGCGCTGTAAATTTACACAGCGCTGTACATACAATCTTTATAAATAATAATAATAATAATAATAATAATAATATTTATATCCCGCCCCTTTGAGGTCAATCGGGGCGGCTAACAGTAATAAAATACAATACATTATACATCAAAATTCCCTTCCCCCCCTTAAAAATTATTAAACCAATTATAGTTAACACCAACAAATTAAACAACATTAACACATACACATTACAAGACAGAAACAAACCAGAACAAAACAAAACAAGTAAAACAAAACAAAACAAAACAATAAACTATGGTGGCATTTCCAGGGAGTATAAGAAGAGAGTTCCTGAGGCCGGGGTTATCTATCCTGGAAAGGCCTGCCGGAAGAGATCCATCTTGACAGTCTTTTTAAAGCTGTCTAAAGATGTCAATTGACGGATCTCATCCAGCAGGTCGATCCATAATCTGGGGGCGACAACAGAAAAAGCCCTCTGGGAGGTAGCCGAAAGCCTAGATCTTTGAGGCTGCAGAAAATTCCTCCCAGAGGACCAGAGTGTGTGGGGAGGATTATATGGAAGGAGGCAGTCCCTGAGATAGTTTGGACCCAAACCATTTAGGGATTTAAAGGTGATAACCAACACCTTGTACTGGGCCCGAAAACCAATAGGCAGCCAATGGAGGGACTTTAATACCGGAGTAATATGGTCCCTCCTAGATGTTCCTGACACTACTCTGGCCGCCATGTTCTGCACTAATTGCAGTTTCCGAATCAAGCACAAGGGTAGCCCCATGTAGAGCGCATTACAAAAATCTAGACTTGAGGTTACCAGCGCGTGTACAACAGTCTCAAGATCCCTTACTTCCAGAAAAGGGCGCAGTTGGCGTATCAGCTAAAGCTGATAACAGGTGCTCTTGACTGTTGCATTTACCTGATTTGTCATCAGGAGCGACGAGTCAAGGAGCACCCCCAGACTGCGAACACAGTCACTAGAGGAGAGTGTGACCCCATCC
>NW_024810208.1:0-2973 GCF_019175285.1 Sceloporus undulatus | reverse complement strand
GCTGGCAACAAAACAGGGGACGAGCTCCTGCTTCAGAGGCCTGCGCGTGGGGCCGGGACCAATGCATTGCTGGGGGCCAAACAGGACTGTGACCGGGAGGGCCCCCCAAAAGCGTGCTTTTCCCGGCGGCCACCGGGTTATGGCATCCCTATTTAAAAGACATCCAAAGAAAAAGTGTCCACTGCCACCAGCCAGTCTATCCCACTGTTTAACAGCTTTTACAGTAAAGAAATTGTTCCTAATGTTTAGGTGGAATTTATTTTCTTGTAATTTGGATCCATTAGTTTGTACTGTAGTCTCTAGAGCAGCAAAAAACAAACTCAGTCCATTTTCTACATGACATCCCTTCACATATTTAAAGATAGTTTTTGTGCCACTTCTCAGTCTCTTATCCAAGCTAAACATATATAACTCCATAAACTGTTCCTCGTATAGGGCTTGGTTTCTAGACAGCTTCCCCTTTTCTAGATAGAAGTCTTGAATGGTGGTATCCAGAACTGGACACAATATTCCTGGTGAGGTCTGACCAAAGCAGAATAGATGGAACTACTGCTTCCTTTGATTTGGACACTGAACTTAGTTTAAGGGAGGAGACATTTCTGTGAAAATGCTAATTTTATGAAAGCAGTCATAACAGCAGTCATTTTATGAAAGCAGCATTGCTGATTTATCCAAATATGCCTGTAGTCTTAGTGGTCCTTTAAGATGGAACCATGCATCCTGGCCAAAATTTCCACAATTCATAAATGCTGCAGCAGCCCTGTTTCTACCTAGGGTACTTTCGGATACATGCAATTGCCCTGTTTTAACTATGACATTTTTTTAGGACTCCTTTCATAGCTTTAGAGTGGCAACACACATTCTCCTATGTCTGGATGCATCCTTACCCCACTTTCTTTTCCAAGAATCTCATGATGGGTAGAAGGTGGCATTATATATTTTCATAAAAATTACATTACATCTTTTCGATAATGTAATCTCCCACTTTTCTTTAAAAGTATAATGCTGTTTTTCAGCTTTCTTAAAAATTATGGCCACAGTAGTTTATTTTTATTTCTTACATTTCATTTTATTTCCCACTGGATAGTTCTAGGATATTTGGTCTTCTTTACCAAGTCCTTCTGGCATCGTATTTTGAGTTATACTGCAGTTCTGGCATTAGCTTTGCTTCATAGATTTGGCCTCTTGTCTTAATTAGAACAGCAATATAGATTTCAGAAATTAGGTTCTAGGAATATGTGATGCTGTATTCAAAGGGATCATTTTGATGATAGCTGCTGTGAATTGCTGCAGTGCTTTCTACATGCTGATATCACTCTGTGCAAGAATCTCCTGCTGTTACACAGTATGGGTACTTGTTTTCCTGTCCCTCTGAGGATTAATAGTAGCTTTAGGGCAAGGATGGGCAGCAGGTAGATTAGATTCTACTGGGACATCTATTTGTAATTTCTAAGTATTTAACAATTATTTAACAATTATTTAACAAGAGTGACACATTACTGCCTGCCACCCTACTTCATATTATGGTGCTTCAGGAGAGAAGGCTTGCAGGCAAACCAGGAATAGATTTTTCTGTGAAAGGCTGGTGTCTGCATCACACAATTACAGTAGTTTGATACCACTTCAGCTTCCGTGGTTCATCCTATGGAATCCTAGGATTTGTAATTTGTTGAGAGACTTAGAATTCTTTGTTGCACCTCTCTTTAATTATTGAATTAGGCTTGAGCTCTTTGGTAGAAATCTAAGCAACACACACACACACTCCAGATCTATAGGATGGTGCACTGGCTGAGAGAGAGAGATCTCAAAGCTCTGTAAGTGTGTAGTTTGGCTATACTCTGTTAATGAAAATAAATTTCTAGACTGAAATATTCTCAGACAAATTCTTCCTCTTAATTCTTAATGTATGTCAGACCTTTGCTCTCAGTTTTCTGGAAGTTGAAGTTCAAAATGTATGTTTTCTGAATGTTTTAGTTCAAGTCTCCTTTCTTCATCTAAGTTTTGTACTAAGCTTCGGGATCTAGAAGAGGCAAAGAAGATCTCAAAAGACTGAATATGAGGAAATCAAGACTTATGGATAGCAAATCAGACTGGGGAATGTCTTGTGAGAAAGGGCTAGGTGTCCCTCTTTGGCCAGATCAGATTCAGAAATCTCTCCAGTCACTTTACAGCACAATTCCATCAACATAGGATATAGGTCCCATGGAGTTCAGTGGACCTTATTCCCAGGTAAATCGGTAAAATACTGCAGGATTAAAATAAAAAATGAGGAACTTGTTTAACTTGCTACGTGCTATTTAAACTGTTGCATTAATGGAGTGCCATCCCTTCCATGAATTTCCATCCATTTGTGGGAGATCAGTTGGTTGCATACAGGACAAGGTATGTAACTTCTTTGAATTGGAGGGGAGCATACAGTGCTTTGAGGGGAAGGAGCCTTCTTTGGCTATGGCACTGATGCCATATCTGCTGTTGTTACTGCCAAAATGCTTCATGCCATCCTTACGCTGGAGATCTGCTGCCATTTAGAATAGACCAATCTAAGCTAGCTGGGCATGTGGTTTACCCTGATACAAGTCACCTTCCTATGCACTGAACACTTCAGTTTCCAAATAAAAGAATAAATTACTTTCATGGATACTAGTCTGTGAATACCACAATGAAGAAATACTATTAATCTTTCTGTTGCAAATGAATCTGACTTTGCCTTTCTCTCTTTCTCTGTCTCCTCTCTGTTGTTGAATACAAGTGAGAAAAAGCTCATTACAGAGGCTCTGAGCAGAAACCAATTTCTGAAGAGGCTGGATCTGCAGCAGATCAGAGATATGGTAGAATGTATGTATGGAAGAACATACCAGCAGGGGAGCTATATAATCAAACAAGGGGAACCTGGCAACCATATATTTGTACTGGCAGGTCAGTAACCATTTAAGTTCATCAGTTAATTAACCAAGGCTAGGAATGGGACACAGA
>NW_024810207.1:0-2973 GCF_019175285.1 Sceloporus undulatus | reverse complement strand
ATAACTTCACTTGAAGGCTTAGGTCTATTTTAACAATCATTATTGGAGAAGTGGAAAATATCATTAATTATATTTTTACTTCTTCATACCACATTTTACCTTCCACTTTATTAATCACACTTTCCCATTTATAAAATCTGTGTCTGCAGTTCATTTATATGATGCAGCTGATTGAGGTACAGAAGAAAAATGCTACATTTGTCAGCCAATTGATCTACAGTCTAGATTTAATCTCTCTGAGATCATATTGCAGATAGCCATGGAGGAGTGAAGATTTGCTTCCAGATTTAGAGCATCTGAAAGAGAGGCATGAATGCTGAAGTAATGTAAAAATAAATAGGACAGGAATAAGCAGAAAATATACTTTACATTTAGCTTTCCATGAAGTCAAGCAAGGTCATCATTTAAAAATGGTGTTTTGCTCTATGCTAATATGGGGTCCAGTAAAAAGAATATAGTATAAAAATCTAATTTTGAATTATGGGAGGACTTTCAATTAGATTTCACACTTCCTCCCATCTCTCCATTCCCCAATGCACTGGGTGGAAAAAACATAATGGGAATCAGCTGCACTGTTGTCTGATACTGAAAACAGGGGGGGAAATGTAGCTACAGGTTATTTGATTTAAATCTGGGGACATTTCTGATTTTGATTTTCAGTTGTCTCTATTAGTCATTGATAAACTGTGACGTGCCCAAACTCCTACACCAGAAGACTCAAATGGTAATTCTCTGTGCTTTCAAATTTATGTTATTTTCCACCTGCATTTCTGAAGTGGTGACTTAGGGACTGTGAGACTTATGTGCTAGATGCATATTTTGATTGTGCACATTTGTCTGTGGCAGAAATGTGCAGTTTCTCCATGCCCTGCTTTGTGTGTGCTGAGGAATAAAGAAGTTTAGAAGTAGGCTCAAGTCTATGAAATCTCATGCTACCAACGTCTTTCAGTTAATCTCAAAGGTGCTACAAGATCTCATTGTATATTGATTTACAAGAGGAACACGACTATGAACCAAAACAGACTGGCAAAAAACGCCAGCTTTGGGATGGCGTGGGGGCATGGCATATGCACAGCACATGCCCCGATGCCTTCCTCAAGCCAGCATCATGCCGCCCCATTGACCACACAGTGGGCAGCATCACAGCATTTCTGCGGTACAGCGCTTACAAGAAATGCCAAAAAGCTGCAGCAGCAGCAGCAAAGACACCTTTTTCCCGGTGCAAAAAAAAAAATCCAAAACACCGAATTAAGGTTGTGGTGTGTGGTTGCTGCGGCCCCAATCTGGTGCTCAAAGGAGAGGTGTCAAGCCACCCCTGTATGACCATCTGTTTTGGCCCTATATCTTTGAATAGCTGAACTTCAGACTGACATCCCACCCCAGCAGTTATTTTTGTGGTGATCAAAGAGGCTGAAGTCTTCAAATTGTTTTGTGAGTGGGGGAAAAAAACATAACATTGCTCCAAGGGTTTCAACAAGTGGCAAATTGTTGCCCCCTGCTCCTTTTTCTCCCATCATATTCAGGCTACAGCCTTGTTTGATCTTCCTGATGGTTTTAATTGTGCTATCCTCATAACAGTACAACTGTGAGAAAACTTTCTGGGCAGTAGCATAGAATTCTTCCATTTTCATTTCAAAATCTGGATTTTGAACTAGAATTACTAGAGCAGAACTAATCAGTTGTGGAAGCCCAGAATGTTCCATTTTGCTCATTGCTAGAGCTTTTTCCTGGAGAAGTGTTGGTAGCCTTATATATATATTATATTACTCTCAAAATTCCTAAGATTTTTAATATCACAAGATATATTATACATAATTTATTGATACTTATAAGCTACTTGAAGGTGTTTTAAATGACATCTTCTGGCAATTCAACTTCTGTTTTACAAGTGAGATCTTTTATAATCAAGAAAAATTACCTCCGTCACTTGACAACCAGACAAGCAACCAGTGACAAAGGGTGATAGGCAACAGGTCTAAAGTGTTGCTCTTAGGTGCCATCCATGAATCACTGTGATATTTTATGGTTTCAAAGGCTATTCTATATGCAGCTCTTAAATGGTTTGTTGTATGATGATCTGTGCACAGATGTAGCATTAATGTTAGTTTGGCCTGCTATACCTCACAGCCACCCATATGAAATTCACTCGGCAATATTGTTCAATGAATACCAGCCTTCCCCTCAACAGAAAGTTGTTTCCCATTGTGGTGTTAAAACTAGGCTGAATGTCAAGTGGATCATCTGGTGTCAACCAGCCTTCTCAGTTCCTATTTGGCCTTTTCAGACATGGAAGGCAGAACTCATAGCTGTGAAATCTAAAAGATGAGAAATAGGAAATGGTTCATAACACCTTCTTACCTGCCATTACCTTATTTGCTTGCTAATAAAAAGTGACGGAATCAAGCCAGTTATTTGTATTTTTAAAACAAATGAACAGGGGGGGGAAAGCTCAGAAAAAAAGCTACCCATTTTCCATCCCAGTTGAAGGGACAGGTTATTATATTATTGGCCTGAGCAGACTTGCAAGGATACCACAGGCTGAGTCCATGGTATCCTGGCCCCAGTGCTCACTTGGGTTAGTCCCTGGGTCTGCACAGGGATGAATGGGTATCCACAAGCAGCCAGGCACCCCATTTCCACATCAGACAGGGCAACTGGGGCGGGGGGTGGCTTCTCAGATGGATTGACTGCCAGAAATGTAAGCAGTGCAGGGGAGGATACTGTCTGAAAAGCCCAGTTTTGCCACAGAAGTTCTTAGAAACTCTGCAAAAAATCAGGGTAATTTGCTTTTAAAGGCTCTTTACTCCAAGGTCAGACTGGATCTTCTGGATCAGTTTGTGCACAATCAGGATCGGGCCCAGTCCTGCCATGGGGTTTTTGGCCTACATTATCTAAACTAGATGATGTGGGGCAGTGTGCAGACAATTCCAGACATGATAGAACCTGTGGTCAGTGTGGGCTGATATTGAGTGT
>NW_024810206.1:0-2973 GCF_019175285.1 Sceloporus undulatus | reverse complement strand
ATCATAGATGCAGATGTTTGTCTTAAAGAGAGGAAATCAATGGAATCTACCAACCTTTTGGCTCAATATTAAACAGTTGAGTCCATGAATATATTTCCCCATGATGAACTAATTAGATATAGGCCAATATGTTTTCATTTGGTGTTTTATCCTGACTTATTACAAGCCGTCCATTTCGGTTGTAAGACAAAAGCTCGGTATCAGTCTGTTACCGAATTTGGATTTATATAAATTTTGGGTGCCAAGCGATCAAAAATCATGACCCCTGACTGACCCCATCGCAGCCGCCATTATCCCAAAAGCGAGCTGACCACGTAGCCAGACAAGCTTAGCAAGGCTTGGCTATAGGCAAAAAGGTAGATTTAAACCTTTAAAACCAGTTCTGGGAGTTGCCATTGTCACCAGCCACCTAAAGAATGAGGACAAAAGAAGTTTGCTTCATCTATTGATGGTATTAAGTACCCAGCCATCTACCTAGTATTCTTCTCCCAAAGGAAGTGGCAGACCCTTTTGTGTATCCATTGTTTAACTTTAGACTTAGTCAATAGATAGCCATCAAGAACTTTGTTCCACAGGTAGCTATAGCCTGCAGGTTTGTTTCACAGTATAAGCAAGACCTAGAGTCCACTCTTCTTTGGGCTTGTGAGCTATAGTTCCAAACCTCTACTCTGTCGAGCAACTGCTCCGGAGCTCTTTTGGGCACCGTGCCCCGCTGAAATCACTTGGGCAAGCCAAGACCCACTGTCTCTTTTGGGCCTCGTGTTAGCTTATCCTGCTGGAACTTAGCTCCTAGCCACCACGGTCGCCGCTTGCTTTCCGTTCCCCGCAGCCATGTTCACCTTCCAACATCCCTCACATCCGTCGCTTGGAGAAGACTCCTAAGGTAATTATTCCAACGGTGCCTCTATCTCTTTTACCCCCAAACTCTTCCCCTCCCTTGCTTTAGCATTGAATGTGTGTGTGCGCGTATGATCCCTTTTGTTGTGTGGCTTTAATAAATGTTTAAATTGCAACTCATTGGCATTGGAGTCTCTGTTTCTTGGGGTTGGACTAGATGACCTCTGGTATACACATAGGGACACGATTCCGCTGCATATGTTGTTAGGACACACCTCTCATAAATTTCAGCTAATTAAATTTCCCTAATTCGTTCCTTCCTAATGTTAGAATCATAGAATCATAGAATCGTAGAGTTGGAAGAGACCACAAGGGCCCCAGTCCAACCCCCTGCCATGCAGGAAATCCAGATCAAAGCATCCCTGACAGGTGGCCATCCAGCCTCTGCTTAAAGACCTCCAAGGAAGGAGACTCCACCACACTCTGTTGAAGGAGTGTCTTCCATTGTCGAACAGCCCTTACTGTCAGGAAGTTCCTCCTAATGTTGACGTGGAATCTCTTTTCCTGGAGCTTGCATCCATTGTTCCGGGTCCTGTTCTCTGGAGCAGCAGAAAATAAGCTTGCTCCCTCCTCAACATGACATCCCTTCAAATATTTAAACAGAGCTATCATATCACCTCTTAATCTTCTCTTCTCCAAGCTAAACATCCCCAAGCTCACAAAGTCGTTCCTCATAGGACATGGTTTCCAGACCCTTCACCATTTTAGTCTCCCTCCTTTGGACACGCTCCAGTTTCTCAATGTCTTTTCTAAATTGTGGCGGCCAGAACTGGACACAATATTCCTGGTGAGGCCTGACCAAAGCAGAATACAGTGGCACTATTACTTCTCTTGATCTAGACACTATATTTTTATTGATGCAGCCTAAAATTGCACTGGTTTTTTTAGCTGCCGCATCACACTGTTCAGTCATGTTCAACTTGTGGTCTACGTGGACTACGTTAGTTAATTAGTTAATGCTTAATTGAGCTCTAGACATTTGCTTGACTGGAAGCTCAAGTCTACTGTTATCTTTAGACAATTCTAGACCTTTGCCAGCTGTCCAGATGTCAGAATTGCCAAGATACTGATTTGAGACTCCATATTGAGGCCATTTGGCCTCTCTGGATGTTGACATTGTGTTTCATCCTGGCATTTACAACTAGAGCAAGTAGCCCAGATGTTTCCTCTTACTTTGATGTCTGAAATGATTTCCAAGCTCTCAAGAGTCTTGAGGGAGAGAATGTTCTCTTACAGTTCGTTCTAGGTAATTGTAAGGAACACTAAGGGATATTGTGCTTCAGTGAGATTATTTTCTCGGACTTGGGAGACGATGCCAGGGAAACAACGAGTCTTTATTTTTGCCAAAGGAATCCCTGGTTCTTTCAGAGAATCACAGCTATTGTACAGACTAAAGAACAGCAAAATCATTCTGTCTCAAACACTTCTCCTAGAATCAGAGAATCATAGAATCATAGAGTTGGAAGATACCCCAAGGGCCATCCAGTCCAACCCCGTTCTGCCATGCAGGAACTCTCAGTCAAAGCATCCCCAACACATGGCCAGCAAGCCTCTTTTTGAAAACCTCCAAAGAAGGAGACTCCTTACACTCTGAGGAAGGAGTGTGTTCCACTGTCATACAGCCCTTACTGTCAGGAGGTTCCTCTAATGTTGAGGTGGAATCTCTTTTCCTATAGCTTGCATCCATTGTTCTGGGTCCTGTTCTCTGGAGCAGCAGAAAACACATTTGCTCCCTCCTCAGTGTGACATCTCTTCAAATATTTAAACAGGTCTATCATATCACCTCTTAACCTTCTCTTCTCCAGGCTAAACATCCACAAATCCCTGAGTCGTTTCTCATAGGGTTTCATGGTTTCTAGACCCTTCACCATTTTAGCCGCCCTCCTTTGGACATGCTCCAGTTTCTCAACATCCTTTTTGTATGTTGAAATCCTGTTCCAACACACATACGGCTTGAGTCATGATGTACAAGAAATACTAAACTAAAAGTATTTTTTCTTCTTCTTAGCTAAGTCTTCCCATGGATTGAGAGAAAGAACAACAAGAAATGAATATGCAACATACAACACACATAGA
>NW_024810205.1:0-2974 GCF_019175285.1 Sceloporus undulatus | reverse complement strand
TCATGAGGGAATGGAGACTGGAGAGAGACCTTACACATGCCAGCAGTCTGGAAAATGTTTTCCTCAGAAGTCAAACCTTTTGAGACATCAAAGAGTCCACACAGGAGAGAAACCATACAAATGCCAGGAGTGTGGCAAGTGTTTTGCTTCAGGTACCAATCTTACACACCACCATCACATTCATACAGAAGAGAAGCTATAGAAATGAAAGACTGTGGAAAATGTTTTTTTCAGAATTTACACTTTTAGAGGCATCCAAAAATCCACATTAGAGACAAAGTGTATAAATGTTGGTGGATGAAAATACTTTTGTGGAGAAGCAGCCTTCTTTTATTTTGTTGTATTTTGTAAAGGTCTATTGCAATCTTCATGCTACTTCTGCTACAAAATTTTGGGTTTGAAAGTATCTTGCTCTTAAAGTGACATTCAATAAACATTTGCATTAATTGACGCATTCTCATTCTTCATTACATATCTTGACTCTGCGAAAGACAGCATTAATTATGAAACATCAGTATTTTATTTTAAAAAATTAATTAAAAATCGGAAACTATAAATATAAAACTCATCAGACAACAAACATACAAATAAAAGATACAAATACAATGTACATATATCACTTCCACTCCTCTCTGTTGGTTCTTATATTTATGTATACAGTGGACCCTTGTTATACGCTGGGGTTTGGTTCCAAGATCCCCGTGTATAACAAAATCTGTGTATGCTCAAGTCCCATTAAATATAATGACATAGCAAAATGGTGTCCCTTATAAAAATGGAAAATCAAGGTTTGATATTTGAAATTTATACTTTTTTTTACATATTCAAACCGTTTATGCTTGAATCCGTGTATAAAAAAATCCGTGTATAAGAAGAGCCGACAGAAAGTTCTTGCTAACGGTGAGGTGAAACAGGAGGCTGTGGAAAGGATGTCTCGGTGGAATAGGAGGCAGTCTGGTCACCCTGTGTGTATGTGTGCATATACAGTGTGTACGTGTGTGTGTGTGTGTATAATAGAATCATAGAGTTGGAAGAGACCATAAGGGCCATCCAATTATTATTATTAACCTTTATTTATAAAGCGCTGTAAATTTACACAGCGCTGTACATACAATCTTTATAATTGGACGGTTCCCTGCCCTAAGGCTTACAATCTAAAAATCCAATCCCCTGCCATGCAGGATCATAGTGGAGTCTTGGAGTGTAGTGGAGTCTCCTTCTATGGAGGTCTTGAAACAGAGGCTGGAAGGCCATCTGTCATTGGGGATGCTTTGACTGGGATTTCCTGCATGGCAGAATGGGGTTGGATTGGATGGTCATTGGGGTCTCTTCCAACTCTACGATTCTATGATTCCTATATATTCAGAGAGAGAGAGAAAGAGAGAGAGATTTACAGAGAGAAGAGAGAGAGAGATTATATACACACACACACACACACACACACACATCCCTCCATATTTGCGGCCTTGACTTTTGAAGATTTGATTATTCACAGATTTGATTAATATGTTCTCTCTAGGAATCTCTAGGTCCTCCTCCAGCGCAACTCTATGATCAACTTTAACTAAAAGTTGCACTGAAAGACCTAGAGATTCCTGGAGAGAAGACTCTACTAGGCCTTTGTAGCTCCTCCAGCGCAACTCCATAGTCAATGTCTGCCAGACTATGACCACAGAGTTGAGGTGGAGGACCCATAGGTTCCTGTAGAGAATACTCTACTAGGCTTTTGTAGCTCCTCCAGCGCAACTCTATGGTCAATGTCTGTCGGACGATGACCACAGAGTTGAGCTGGAGGACCTAGAGATTCCTAGAGAGGTATCATCTCAGGTAGAAACATGGTGTTTTTGTTATTTGCGGTTTTCCCATATTCATGGGGGTCTTGTGCCTCTAACCCTAGTGAATATCGAGGGACAAGTATACGTATACACATACATACACACACACACACACACACACACATATATATATATATATATATAGAGAGAGAGAGAGAGAGAAAGAACGTATGTATATATATATATATATATATTCCTGGTGTGTATGTATATAGACACACGCATATTTCTATATGCTACTAGTGTGTGTGTGTATATATATATATGTACAGAGAGAGAGAAAATATATATGTATTTCTGGTGTGTATGTATGTGTATATATTTTCCTCATATACTCCTAGATTGCTTACACATACATACATATATACACATATAGAAAGCAATATATATAAACAGAAAGAGCAGAAATATATTTATTTCTGGTGTATACACACACACACATTCCTATATGCTCCTAGAGTGCTTACATCTATGTGTGTGTGTGTATATATATATATATATATATATAGAGAGAGAGAGAGAGAGAGAGAGAACATATATATATATATTCCCAGTGTGTGTGTGTGTGTGTGTGTGTATGTATAGACAGAGAGAGAGAACATATATATGTATTCCTGGTGTCTATGTGTATATATTTTCCTCATATACTCCTAGATTGCTTACATAAAGCCCTAAATGGCTAGGGCCCAGGGTACTTGGAGGACCCCCTCTCCCCATATAGTCCGCCCACACTCTCAGATCGGGCGGGAAACATTCGCTAAGAGTTCCAAAGTCAAGGTATTCTTCATCTTCTCAGAGGGCATTTTCTATCTCAGCCCCACAGATTTGGAACTCTCTGCCAGACAAACTCCGCTCAGTCACCTCTTTAGATCTATTTAGGAGGAATCTGAAGACCCATCTTTTCCGTCAAGCTTTCCCCCATGTGCCTGAATATTTTGCTCTCCTCCTCCCCTTGATGCACATTATTCAATCCAGCTATTTTGTCGTACAGCTTTTAATTATATGGTTTTAATTGACTGTAATATAATGTTTTTTTTTAGATTCTCTTGTATAATTTTTTAATTGGTATGGGTAGTTTGTTTGCACTGTCAGGGATATATGTTGTTGTTATTGTTTTATTTTATGTTGTAAACCGCTAT
>NW_024810204.1:0-2974 GCF_019175285.1 Sceloporus undulatus | reverse complement strand
AAAGTGATATAAACCTTTCTGAACCCACAGTTTCTGCTCCCAAGCAGAAACCAATTTCAGTATAAATATCAGCCCCGACTTGCTGTTCTTCGGTGTCAGTCCAGTTACAGATAGACACTCTGTTTGTTTTCATGGCTAAACACCTCAATGTACTCACCAACCCCAATTGTCATGGGAACTACTGACCTCTCCTTATTTCAAATCCTCAACAATTGGAATAAAGATCTGGATAGATAACGTATCACCATTATCAAAGATTTATATCTATTCACCTTATGACCTTCATAAAATCTGTATGAAAATGGAGTATCTGGTGTTGAAGGCCCAGGATGGAGGGGGGGAGGAACATCCTTCCCTTGAGGAAGACCAGGATCCTCCAGCTTTAATTGCACCGAGATGTCATTAAACTCCAATATATTAATTGTCTTATATAATAATATCATAAAAACAAATACAGTAATAAAAGATCATCAGACCCCAAAAATCTAAGAGATTTCAGGAGCTTTCAGGAGCCACTGAAAGGCCCTCATTTTTATTTATATTTTTTTAAATTTATAATTATATATATATTTCAGATCAGATTCCTCTTCTGAGGAATGAACTCAGTTTAATATTTTGTTTTGTCTCAAGAGGGGCAGACTGGAACGGAAGCATCAGGCCTTTGTTCTTTTGACTTGATTTGGGGTCCTTAATCAAAATGGCTGCCGCACCTTAAGTTGCAGCTTTGCCTCTTATTTTAAAAATGGAAGCACAATAAATTGTTTAGAACAATTCTTCCAAGGAGTGACTGAAACATCCAACTAGGGGATGATGCACCTGACAAATCCTTTTGTTAACCCTCTCTGATCCCTTCAGCCCGAGTGGATCATGGAGGAAGAATAGGAGGAGAAAGAGGAGGAGGTAGCAGTTGGTTTTGGAGGGAAACTCTCCTTTTGCACTTCTGTGGTAACTGAGGTCTCCTTTAAACTGGCAATGCAAGCCAGAAACTCTTTTAAAACTGGCAATGCAATCCAGAAATAAACTCTCCAATCATACTTGTGAGGTAACTGAAATGTCTTTGAAAACTGTCAATGTAAGCCAGAAACAAACTCTCTAATCCCACCTTTGTTACCTAGTTCTTGCGTATGTGCGTGAACACTTATATGTATGTTTCTGTGTGTTTTGCTTTCCCCCTAAATAAAACACAAAAA
The DNA here is from genome assembly GCF_019175285.1 of Sceloporus undulatus. Lineage (NCBI taxonomy): Eukaryota > Metazoa > Chordata > Lepidosauria > Squamata > Phrynosomatidae > Sceloporus > Sceloporus undulatus. Next base: position 1,784 of record NW_024810204.1, on the reverse strand, counting down.
CCTATTTCAAATCCCACTGAAGATCTGTTTGATTCAGGAACTGCTATAGATTGGCTGAGTCCAGAGGTCACTATTGCCCCAGTAAAACTATTTTGCTCTATTGAGCTAAGTACCAAACTCCCCTAAAAGCATAGCACTCGCGTCCCACAACATTCCAGAATTGGCAGTTTAGGATTTGATATTTAGAATCCTTATAAAGTGGAGAACAATAGTGCCTCACTAAAACTAGAAATTCAAAGATTCCATAGTAAGTTGTTATGACAATTAAATTACATGTGAAAGAGAACTAGGAATTGTAGTACAAGTTGAACATGTGTCAATAGTGTGATGCAGCAGCTAAAAAGGCCAGTGTAATCCCAGGCTGTAAATAGGAGTATAGTGTCAAGATCAAGGGAAGTAATAGTGCCACTCTATTCTGTTTTGGTCAGGGCTCACTTGCAATAATCCTGTGTCCAGTTCTGGGCACCACAATTCAAACAGATGTTGAGAAGCTGGAGCATGTCCAGAGGAGGGAAACCAAAATGGAGAAGGGTCTGGAAACCATGCTCTCTGAGGAATGACTTAGAGAGCTGGGTATGTTTAGCTTGGAGAAGAGAAAGTTAAGAGTGGATATGAGAGCCCTGTTCAAATATTTGAAGAGATGTCATATTCTGGATGGAGCAGGCTTGCTTTCTGCTACTCTAGAGAAAAGGACATGGAATAATGGATGCAAGCCACAAGGACAAGAGATTCCACTTAAACTTTAGGAGGAACTTCCTGAGAGTAAGAGCTCTTCAACAGTGGAATATACTCCCTAAGAGTTTGGTGGAGTCTCTTTCTTTGGAAGTTTTTAAACAGAGGCTGGATAGCCATCTCTTGGGGATGCTTTGAATGTCTGTTCCTGCATGGCAGAAGATTGAACCGGATGGTCTTGGTGGTTTGTTTCAACTCTTTGATTCTATAATTCTAAAGTGGAATCATAGCGCTCTGACAGTGAATTATGAAAGGGCCCTCAGTCTTAACAGGAAGGGCAATGGATTCAGGTTCCTTACCCACAGAGGCCACATTGTCATAATTCTCCATCATCACATTACTGTACATAAGTTTCTGCTTTTTTGTCAACAGTTTCCATTCCTCCTCGGTGAAATATATTGCCACATCCGCAAAGGTCACCTGCAACAGAAAATAGCCCTCATCCAGAAAATGACTAAACAAAAGGGGAGGAAAACACATGGTGCATTGCAAATATTATTTCAACACTTCAGAATTCAGTCCAGGAAATAAACTTTAAATTCTGCAGGCAAGAAAAAGCTACAGCCTTTGAGATCCAGTTTCTCTCGAATTGTTTCAATATAATATAAAATATGATAAATAATATAAATTAGGCCATTTCTGGAATATTATTGATTGATTAAGATACTGAGTATCTCAACATGTATAGTACATTTAGTCACCAATTAATCATTTAGCCACATCTCACCTAATTTCAGAGGCAAATTTCCTTTTTAAAAACCAGTTCTGGGGAGTACTCTGGGCTTGAGGGCCACTGGGCCCACCCTCAATTTAAGTCCAGAGATATTCTTCCATATCCCCCAGCATTTCACAGATGGGGAAAGCAAGACACATGTGGACAAGCAACACCAGAAGTACAGATGACCAAAGTTGTTAATTATAATGATCACACAAGCGAGGAAGGGTACAGAAGTTTGTTTTTGCTCCGACTCCTGGCAAGGGAAAGACCCTGCCCCCTTCCCTCCTCCCCTCTTTTGAGTTGATGGGACGCACACTCTTTTGAACTTGGAACA
>NW_024810203.1:0-2974 GCF_019175285.1 Sceloporus undulatus | reverse complement strand
GGGCGGAGTTACCGCCAAAAAGTTGCAATTTGTGCAGAGTGAGCTCTGCACAGTGATTCCAGTAGGTTCCGAGCAGCACTGCGCAGGCGCAGTGAAACCCATTTGTATGATTCGCAGAGACCACGAAGAAGAAAGATAGCTTCCGAGCAGAAAGCACTGGTGGAAAGAAAAAGACAAAAGTAAAGAGCCAAAAGTGCTATTAAGCAGAGTGATGCAATTGCCTCAGGTGGCACATATTGAGAGGTGGTAGCCAATGGAGGATAAGAAGGCCAGAGTAGAAATAATGCTCTATGCTCCTTAACTTAGTTTGTTTCCTTCAGGTGTGATAGTGAAGACAATGTGCTTAAGACCAGTATTGAAGAAAATTAACTTACTACCTCAGGCAATATTTTTATATGAAATGAGAGGGGATACCGTATCCATCATACTGGGCAGCTTTCTCTTTAAATTCCTGCTCATCCTATATCAAGCCAGAAAAACTTATGCCCAGCCAAGCAAAATCCAGCCCTGTAGTGGTGCACTGTGACTTGCCAAACACGTGATAACTTCTGTTTTAGTAGACTCTGGCAGGCAGCAAAACAGTTCATTTCTTGATCCCCTAGCAGGCTGGCAAATATACTGGTGAGTCCATAAAATGTATTCAGTGTGATGTCAAAGGACAGTTCATGTTTCCAGTTTGCAGCTGGAATCACCAGGTAATTACTGAGCCTAAAGAGAAAGAAGGATGTTGTTGTTGTTATTGTTGTCTTCAACTTGCTGAAAGCAAGCGTCTCTCTTCAGAAAGCTGTTCTGATCGCTCTGGGGGGAAACCAAGTCATTAGCTAATTGTTGAAGTGAGATTACAATGTGCTAAACTGCAGAGTTAACTCAGGTTGCCAATCTCTGGGGCTTTTCTTTTTCCACTGAAGTGTTGAGATAATTTTAAATGCAATGTAGCCTGTCAAGGGAGTATCTTTGCCCAGTAAAATATGCATCGTTTTCATAATATGGTATGCATCTCATAATATGATGTGCATCATTCTCATAATATGGTAAATGGAGCCATCCACCTCCGGCTGTAAAGTAGCATAGTAGGATGCCTAAGGGACATTCTTGACCTATTCCAGTATATCTTCTAAGGCAGGACCCTCAGGTTCTGGGGCCAAATCCAGCCCTTCTGGACCCCCCAAACCTACTCTTGAGATCCCCAAAAGGCCAAACACACTTCTTCCGAATGTGCTGAGGGGCTATCTGTCACGGGTGATTTGACTGTGTATTCCAGCATGGCGGGGAATTAGACTGGATGGCTGTTGTGGTTTCTTCCAACTCTATGATTCTATGGTGTAGTAGTGAGAGTAATGAACTGGAACTTAGAAACTCCAGGTCCTAGTCCTCATTGATCTGGGTGACCTTTGCCCAGTCACTCTCACTCCCCTGACTTACTTCATAAAGTTATGGTAAAGCAGAGTGGGTTTAAAGAGAGCCATAAAGACTCCACTGCCTAGAGTCTAGTGCCAACACAACCCTTTGATCCTTTTAAATCAGGGAATGATTATTTCTCTTCCTTCAAGAGGATTCTGCTGTTGTTGTTTTTATTCAGCCTAGTTTATCACACACTTTTTAGGAATGTGCCAAATGGGTTTTCTTTGTAAGCACTCTGTTCTATGTCTCGCAAAACTCCAAGGACCAGATCAAGCCAACCTTTTGTACTTCCAACTGTCTCTAGCAGTGTTAAGTAAGTGAAGGGAGTAAGCATTATTAATTCACTCATGGCTGGCATTGCAGATCCATTTTCACTGAGTTCTTGAAGTCAATAGAAGTCATGCAGCTAAAATCCTTCTCATGGCTTAGAAACTCTGCAGCACCCCCATAGTCTAAATTACCTTGGCATCTCGCCAATCACTTTAAATGAAGGCGAAATGCTGAATACTATTAGCTGTGTAGATCCCCATGTTTCTTGTTTACCATGGAGGCTATATGCATCATTTGCTTCAAATGCATGCAATCCCTCCTCCCCCAGGTTTCCTTATTAAGGATGCTGGTAACCATCTCAATAGGACTAGTGAGTATTAGTTTTCATACTTCACAGACAAAGAAAAATATCAGCCATTTCAATGACTGTATTTGTGTTTCCAAAGGCTTTAAGTTCCCAAATCTTTAATCAAGGTCAGGCCTACACAATTTGTAAGCTCCCAAGCAGAATACAGTCTGCTAGTCATGAATGAATGGCTGCTCAACATGGATTGGATAATAAACCGCATCTTTTAGCTGCTAGCATGTCAAGGCTTACCATAAAAGCTTGCTGCCCAACTGCTTGAATAGCAAAATCCCAACAGTGCCTGCCTCTACTATGCAAGGAAAAAAAGGAGCTGCTTACACAAAAGCAACTATCTTCCTCTGATGAGCTCTGATGCAGAAGATGGAGTACACTTGCCCTATATTGCTCCAAAAAACAGGATGAGAACCAGTGAGCGAAAATGACAAGGAAGTAGATTTGAACTAAACAAGGAGCCTTGGTGATGCAGTGGTTAAAATGCCAGTACTGCAGTCACAAGGTTGTGAGTTCCATTCCAGTGCTCCCAGGTTGACTCAGCCTTCCATCTTTTTGTAGGTCAATAAACTAAGTACCCAGCTTGTTGTGGTCAATGTCTTGAACATCTTTTTTTTTATTTTATTTTTAATTTTTCCAGAAAGCATGCATACACACATACACACACAACAAACGCAAAACATAAAACATACAAAATATACTGCATGACAAACAAAAACAATTAGCCTGAGTGTGTGACAAACACTCTGAATGTGGGAAGGCTAATTTTCCTTTTCGCCACTGCACCTTGAGGTCATGAAAGTCCAACCAATCTATCTCCAGTACTACCATGTAATCGGGAGTGGGGACCAGCACAAATGAATTACTTCCCAACGCTGATCCACCCGCAGGAACAACATTGAAATGTGCCACTAAACAGACATGCTACAACCATGCATGCTGCTA
>NW_024810202.1:0-2974 GCF_019175285.1 Sceloporus undulatus | reverse complement strand
AATAATAATAAGCAGGTCAGCAGCTTAGAGTGGCCTCTGGCCACTCCAGCCCTGATTGGCCCCTAATTGCCGCGGTCCTGAGTGGACTACCAGCAAGGAGCGGCTTTTTGCTGCTCCTTTTCTGGCCAGCTTCGGGCTGCCATAGCAGCCACAGAGTCACTTCCAGACATGTCAGAGCCTTGTGTCATCTGCACGCCATGCCCCCAAAGTGGCTGGAAACCACACCTTTTTGCTTGTCTGTTTCGGGCTCTAATTTCCAATACTCTTCCCCCCACACATACAGAATGACACTCCCAAATGGGTGGATATTCTTGTTAATTGATAATTAAATGATTATGCTGAAGAATTTTTTTTGTAACATTTCTATAATTCCCCCAAATCCTTTTTTCAATTGACACCTGATAGAGAGTTTTATGCCATTCTTGATCCCTCGCTGATATGTATGGACATTGTATTCTGTCTACATGGATACTTGGTCACTATGGTATTTTTATACTGGCTCTATGCCATAATAAATTGTTGTGTGTCTTATCTACAGAATGACACTTTAAATATGAAAGTTGCACCTCCCACTTCACAGACTTTTCTGTAGCCTAGAAAATAAGTGGTACAAATCAATATTCAAATAATTCAGAATATCTAAGATGTTTGTGTATTACAAATACATACTGAATGGCACTGATCATGGCAGAGAATTCTTGCAAAAACTATACAAATATTACAGCTTAACTTCTATATCGTTCATATTACACCTAAGCCATATGTACATTCTGCCTGTGTTTGTTTTTTTTCCAGGTGTGTTCCTAATTCAGTGACATTTCAACTATCACACAGGCCTGACAATAAGCTCACAAATGTAAGATAACCAATATAGATTTGAATGCAGGTTTATATTCATATTTTGCTTGATAGGCATTATCTGAGCCCAGTCTCGAGTAAAGAAAAGGTAGCTTCAAATGCATTTTGGATCACTGTACTATGAGATCGATGTAATGACCAGTTTTGCCTTGTAGTTGCTGTCAAAAAATTAACCACAGAACACAAACGTGGGAGAAAGGCCACAACTTTATTAAACCATTGGTAGGGTTGGCACAAAGCATAAGGTCAGGATCTGTGCAATCAAACAACCACCCTGTTGTTTGATTATCCAAAGCCGGGTCCTTACCCGGTGCTTGGGATGACCTAGGGGCTAAGGAACACTGCTTGAGCGCAAACCATGCCTTGCGTTCCCCCATTCACAAAGCCCCTAGTCATCGGGAGGCGCACCTGCGTTCTGGCCCCCGCAATGGCCAAATGCCCTCGCTCCTCGCCCCCGGGTACCTTGTGACTCCCAAACCAGAACTCCATAGCCCTGGTGCCAACCAATATTCAGATCCTGGCCTATGCTGCCGCCACAAAGGCCTGCGCAGAAGGCCTGCCGCCAACCCTGCCAAGAGCGATTTTTAAGTCCGCCACATTGGTCCAGAAATGGGCGAACATACCAACCAAGGCCTTAAATCTCTAGTGACCCACACGTTTATAACCACTGCGGGCAAACCAGCCCTAGAAGCAGCAGTGGCAGCACCAATCTGAAAAGAATGTACACCGGACTCTATTGCAGGGGAACCCAAACAAGTAATGGTTTTTCTCAGCACAGAAACAAATGATATCTGTTGAGGGGAGAACCATCAACATGAATACACAAAAATTTGGCCACCAAAGGCCTGATGTCCCAAAAGAGTCTGAAAGCTTGAACAGGACAAACAGGGGAGCCACTAAAATGATGCAGCACCACAATCTGGCCACCCCCCAGCTGATCGCACTTAGGGCGACGCAAAGTAAGCGAAACAGCATGAATTAAAAAGGCAAGATCAGAAGCGCTCAGTGCCCTGTCGGTCAAATCGCTCTTGGACCCCGCTACTAATTCACGTAGGTGAAAAACTCCAAAATTGCCACTGAAAAAGCAGCAATGAACAGCTGAACCTCAAAACTTGACGAGCAAACATCAGGGAGAGTGTTGCAATTGTTACAAAGCATTTGTAAACATATATGGCGTCTGTCATCCTAATGCAGGAAATAATCACTTTTATAATCTTCTACAGCCCTTTTATTAAAAGGATGCGCATGGAACTGCAAATCCTCCAACCTTTGAAAAGAAAGAAATGCCAGCCAAGTGGATGGACATTGAAATAGGCTCTACATATTATGTCGTAGCCAAACAAGAAAACGTAAAACCACCTCAGTTGACAAAGGCCACATATGCTGAGTTCCAGGATCATGAAAATACTCTGAAAATCCTGGGACATGTTGAGCTCTAAAGGAAATATTGAGAATTAAAAAACACAACACAAACTTTTCCAACAATCCCTCAACCCTCTGGAATATAGCTGACTGCTCATTCATGACAGACACCACAGCTTGGTCGTCACACCCAAAAAGAACCATTTGATATCAAACACGGTGTACCAAAGATGAACGGCCACAACAATAGGAAAAATTCCAAAATTGTCATGTCCCTGAGGCATGGCTATGTCAAATTAAAATTGGTCTAGAAACTGGAAACCAAGGAGATGAAATCATCCGTATAAACCAGAAGGAGCCTAAAAGCAGACTAAATGTCACACTTGGCCAACAGTGCCCCAGTGCCACAGACCTTGACAAACTGGATTGTAAGAACATTAGAAGCATAATTTAGAAAGCAAAGCTTGTCAGGGATAACATCATAAACAGAAAAACCCGGAGGGTGAGACAGGTAATTATCCTGAACTCACCAGGAGCTATATTAGGTAAAAACACCCAAAGGAGAAAATGCAGATTGTCAAAAGGAGGGAGAGGAAAAAAAGGGGGGGGGCAGCGACACACCCAGCCTGGATCTCTTTTGTGATCTAAACGAAGGACCACAGGCATGGATCTAGTTGCATAGCAAATTCTAAGGGCACTGATGTGCCAAATGGCCAGAAACAGGGATCCTGAAACCAAATAAAAAACCATAGGC
>NW_024810201.1:0-2974 GCF_019175285.1 Sceloporus undulatus | reverse complement strand
GGTGACATTTCAAACTAGGCATGTCATCTTTGATGGCCAGAATTTAATAGACCGTCTTATTTAGATGCTCAGTGAAACAAACTTTTCTGTATCTCTGTCTCTCATGCCAAACTACACATTACAATAACATTAGTTAGCTTATACACACACACACACACACACACACACACACACACACACACACACAGTCCTGTCTCCGTTCTTGCAGTTTTCATACCCGCGTCACTCGCTTATGCACGAGGGACGAACAGAGGGGGAAATAATGGGGTGCATGCCTGAGGCTCGTGCGGATGTGCTCCCACAGCCATGCGCCTTTATTCAGCCAATGGGGCTTGACTATATGCGAAAGTCCATTTTTGCATGGGAGGGAGGAATGGATCCCCCGTGAAAACAGAGAGTCAACTGTGTGTATATATATATATGTATATATATATATATATAGAGAGAGAGAGAGAGGGAGATACACACACACACACACACACACACACACTTTGTATTTTATAATAATTCTGAAGGTTTAATCTGTGAGCTGCCTTGGGTCCCTCCAGGGAGAAAGGCAGGATATAAATGAAATAAATAAATAAAATAAACAAATAAATAAGCAGTCTCATCCTCTCTTCTGCCCAGAAAGTTAATTTTCCAAAGCTTTCTTTCATTTAAGAAAAATCTAAAACAGTTGGGTAAAAGAAATGTAGACATCTCTCTCACGTCTAAGTTGGACCTGACTTCATTGTATTTACAACTTATTTGTTGGTATTAGCTGTACCTCATATTTCCTCTAGTGAACTTAAGGCAGCATACTCTACTCCCCTCCACTTCGTCCTTACTACAGCCTTGTGAGGTAGGTCAGGCTAAGAGAAAGTGACTAGCCCAAGTGAAAACGAGTTGTTGCTCCCAGATCTCAATCCAACACCCTAACTACTATGCCACACTGGTTCATAGGGCCAAACTACACATTACAATAAATATGTTTGAAAAAAGCCAGTTAAACTTACTAAGCCTTTTGGTATAATTAGAAGTCCATACTAGTTTTCTGTTGACTACTTCTTCTCCTATCCCCAGCTGCTTTTCAAGACACAGCCAGGAAAACTTACTATTGGGAACTATAGCTCCCAAACTTGTCTGACCAGCATAACAACTGGCCATGTTGGCTTGCAGCTTCTGTGTGCTGTAGTCAAAAATAATTTAAAAATCTATCTTTGGAAAATAATTATAATTTAATTGTATTTAAGATTTTTTTTTGTTTTCTTTTATTTTAAGCCACTGGTGGTCAGACTGAATACTGGCCTGGTGGAGTGTTGGGCAGTGAACCATCCATGGGCAGTATGATGCACCTCCAGCAGTCTTTCAGGGGCCCTGAGTTTGCACACAGTTCCATAGATGTGGAAGGGCCATTTGCAAATGTCAACAGGGGTAAGAACTTCATTCTTTCTCTGAAATAAAAATTATGGCTATAGATATAGATATATTTGCTGGGTATAACATTAGGCTCGGGTTGTGGCACTCCTGAGGAAATTTGGATAAAACTGGAGCTGGAGTCCAAAAGTAATTCAGCTCTTCATCAGTGTTTCACACTGGCAAAGAATTGAATATTTGTCTGGCTGGGTTACTTTTGCAAGTTAGCACACTTGTCAGCTTATTTACCAACAGCAGGTAATGGCAACTAAGACTGAAATTGGCAGACTATAAAAAAAAGTTGCAGTTTCGGATTGCTGTTCCTAGGATCCCCCAACCAGGTAACTTTTCTATAATCTGGAAGTTGGTGATAGAACCTTTTCCTGTGCTTAGAGGGTCCATACAGACAGACCAAAATAAAGCTGCTTCAGGTCACTTTGGAGGTATGCTTTTTAAATGATGCATGTATCCTAAGAGGCCAGAAGCCATGCCAAAGCCATGCTTCAATCCTAAGGTCTGGACCACAACGTTGGCACAGCTTCTGGACTCTTAGGATGCATGCATCATTTAAACAGCATACGTGACCCGAAGCAGCTTTATTTTGGCCTGTCTGTACGGGTCCTTAGTTTGTTTTTTTTTACAACCAATGTCCTTTAAATAGACATGGGAAATATATGGCCCTGAAGGCTACAGCCTGATGTTGGATTGACGTTCCTACTAGGCCTAGTTTCATAGACAATGGTGATGGCTTTTGAGTTGTCCACAACATTGGTAGGCTGCATGTTCTGCTGCTTTTGTTTGCTGAGCTTTTAAAGCAGACATTCACTTCTCCTTTTTAAATACATCACTTTTTGCCCATGGTGAGTAGCACAGGATATTTTCATTCTCTCCTCTTCTCCATTGGGGGACATCCTCTTATAACTGTATTGATAACTTTTATTGACAATGTGATATATTTTTAATTGTAAATTAACAAAAGTTGACTCTTTAAGAAAATGAGAAAGAAAGGAAAAATAATAGGTGGAAGGAGCAATCAGAACAACATACAACTGATATGTTAGTTGGTACGCATGATCTGTCGCAAACATGCATGCAAACTATTAAACATTTTGAACATTGTTGGACTGTTACATTGATAGTTTTAAATTTTAATCCACCTTTGAGTCTTCCCCTGAAATCAAGGAGACTACTTCCAGATAAACATGCTTAGAACTGGGGTGACCTAGAATTTCAGCTATTTAAGCTGTTGGGGAAAATATCTATAATGCATGCACATTTTACAGTAAGTGAATGTAGATATGCATGTTCTTACTTCCTCCCAGACAAGCTAGTTTTGGAAGGATTGCTGCAAATTTTATAGCTGTCTATCTCATTATGTTGACCATCTGTTGCTTTTGAAACTAATCTTAAATTCAGACTATAAGTGTCAGTTATAGTTTCAGGACTTCAAGGTGGTTGTCTATTCTTAAAATGCTGGATGAAACGTTCTTTGTCTTTGCTTTTTTGTTATTTCTTGGGTTTTGTTTTTTTGTTTTTTTACAGATGATTGGGATACAGCTGTTGCCAGTTTGTTGCAGGT
>NW_024810200.1:0-2975 GCF_019175285.1 Sceloporus undulatus | reverse complement strand
GCAGGAAGGGGGTGGGGGTCCTCCTCCTCCTTCCCTCCCTTCCCGCGGCTGCCAGACAGCCGCGGACAGGGAAGAAAGGGGGTGGGGGAAGAGGAGGAGGAAGAGGAGCAGGAGGAGGAGGAAGGAAGGAAGGAAGGAGGGAAGGAGGAGAAGGAAGAAGGAAGGAGGAGGAGGAGGGAGGGAGGAAGAAGGAGGAAGAGGAGGAGGGAGGAAGAAGGAGGAGGGAGGAAGGAAGGAGCAGCAGGAGGAGGAGGATGAAGAAGAAGAGTAGCAGGAGGAGGAGGAGGATTTCCATTCCATTTCTACAGGTCTGCTTTGTTTAAACAATGATAGTGGTGGTGGTGGTGGTGGTGGTGATGATGATGATGATATCCGTCAGTTTCTGAGACATGCACTCACTCTTTCTGAACGTGAGACAGTGTGACTTTCCAAAGTGCATTTCTGTGTATTTTCGGTGCTTTTAATGCTAAAAGATCTTCTTTAACAATGATAGTGATGATGGTGATGATGGTGATATTGATATCAGCCAGCTTCTGAGACCCAAATGCCCTCCATTTTGATCATGCCTAACAAACATGCATTTATATTAACTTTTTAAAAAAATCATCAAATGTTTTCACATGTCCTCCATTTTTTAAAAAATGTGTCCTACATTTGAAAATGTCCTATATTATTTCATTATTTATTCATTGGCTTCAGCCCCCCAGTTGTCTGAGGGACAGCAACCTGGCCCCCGGCTCAAAAAGGTTGCCTACCCCTGACTAGAATAATGCTAGGAAAGGTGGAAGGTGGTAGAAAGAGAGGAAGACTGCACACCAGATGAATAGACTCAATCGGGGGGGGGGGGGAGTACGGTCATGGGCTTACAGAATCTAAGGAGAGCAGTGGAAGATCGGGAGTCTTGGAGATGTCTTGTCCACAGGATTGTCATGAGACAGGATCAATTCGATGACAGCTAATAACATAAACCCACTGGGTGACCTTGGGCAAATCACATTTTCTCAGCCTCAAAGGATGGCAATGACAAACCCCCTCTGAAGAAACTTGCCAAGAAAAATATATTTGCTTTAGGGTCACTATATGTTGGAAACTAATTAAAAGCGCACAACAAACAACAACTAAAACTAAATCTAAACACAAATTCATGACGCTACAGACCCCAGGATTCCATAGGACAGACTCGTGGTAATTAGAGTTCTATCAAAATGTTATAATTATGTAGTGTGCAAGAGACCACTGAAAAGCAGGGCACTAACCTAGTCAGCTTAAGAGAGGAAAAAGAAACCACACAGAACTATTTAAACACTTTTTGCCAAGGCTCTCAGACACGCCCAAAAATCTGTCACTGTTTCATGAGAGGTGGGGAAAACAGGAATTTGTACAGTCTGAAACATGCTTTTTCATTTCAGCACGAATGATTAAACAAAAAGAGCTTATGATTTTAATCTAAGCTTATTTTATCTTTTGGCACAAATATGGGTGGGGAATTTATCACACAGAGACAATAAGAAGCATAAATGGTGATTATCCCATGAAAATTGTGCATTCCCGATTAAGATTTTCACATGACATCATACATAAAGCACCATTATCCTGGGAATATCCTATGGAGATCATACAATAGCAATAAAGGTTTTCACACATCACAATGAAAAGCACTTAAAGTGCCATATGCAGAACAAACCATTCACATTATTCCTGGGATAAGCATGCTGTGTTGTGAAAATGTTAATTATGTTTTAATCATGATTGCGTGATTTTCACAGAATAATCTCCATTTAAACTACCAATTTTCATCTGTGTGATAAAGTCCTCAGTGTTTTATGTAAGCCTCTCGCTTTAGTAAAGCAGCCTGGTTAGGCTGTTTATTTCCATTAAGTAGAATAGCACCTAAAAAGGCATATGAGTGTACAGACACATACATATCTTCCACAGAACAATAGAAACCTTCCAAATCAAACCTTTTGTGGCTGCAGCTGCTTTATTATTATTATTATTATTATTATTATTATTGTTGTTGTTGTTGTTATTTGTGTGCCTTTGTTTCTGACTTATGATGATCCTAAAGCAAACCTATCATGGGCTTTTCTTGGCAACATTTTCCAGAAGAGGTTTGCCATTGCTTTCCTCTGAGGATGAGAGAGTGTGACTTGGCCAAGTGGGTTTCATGGCCAAGCTGGGAATCAGACCCTGGTCCCCAGAGTTGTATTCAAGCACTACAATCACTACTCCATGCTACACACCCTCAGTTGTTCTAGTCTTGATGCAAATTTGTGCTTGAGAGACCCTTTAGCAACAGAACTTCCAACGAGAACATTATACAGTTATAGTGCCATGATTTTGCTTTAACTTCTATGGTTCTGCCCTATGGAATTTTGGGATCTGTAGATTAGAGGCATTTAGAATGCTCAGACAGAAAGCTCCAGTGCCTCACCAAACAACAAGCCATAAGATTCTATAGGATGCAGCCATGGCAGCTAAAGTAGGATCATTGTGCTATAACTATGTAGCGTTAGGTCAGCTTTCAGTAAGCTGAAGATGCAGTGGCTTAATGGTTAAGACGCCAAGTCTGATGATCAGAAGATTGGAAGATTGGCAGTTTGAGGCCTGAGTGCTGCATGATGGAGTGACTTCCTGTCACTAGTCCCAACTTCTGCCAACCTAGCAATTCAAAAAACATGCAAATGCAAGTAGGTAAATAGGTACCACTTCTCAGTGGGAAAGTAACAGTGTTTGATGCAGTCTTGATGGCCACATGACTACTAGAACAGTCCTTAGACAACACTGGCTCTTTGGCTTAGTAATGGAGATGAGCACCACCCTCTGCAGTCAGTTATGACTAGATATTCATGTCAAGGGACTACCGTTACTTTTTAAAAAATATCCTAAAGGCACCAGATCCTGGCTGTATTTCTGGCAAAGCCACCTCTAAGTATTCCTTGCCATAAATAGACAGGCAACCTAAAGGCACATAT
>NW_024810199.1:0-2975 GCF_019175285.1 Sceloporus undulatus | reverse complement strand
ATAGATGTATGTGTATAGGTGTGTATATGGGTGTGCGTTACACAAAACAAACAACCTCCACACCCTCCAAAATTAAACAGAAATTAAAAAGTGCACCTTCAATGCGCCTCCATTTGCCTCCTTTTGCACCTTCCTCCTCCTCCCTTCCAAGAAGACCATTTATAAAAAAACAAATCTTCATTTTTAATCAATTAGTTTCATTAATATGATTTAATTTAATTAAATCCAAACTAGGCGATGCTGGACAGTTCATAACCTATTTGTTTCTTGTCTTTCAAGACCTATCCCTTCTTCTCTTCGTCCCCTCCCTTCATTGTTTGCTCTCCCAAAGATGCTCCAGTTGGGTTTTTTCTCTCAATACTGGTCTTACTAATTTCTTTTTTGAAATAAAAATGATTATTAATTATTATTATTATTATTATTATTAGGGGAAGGAAAGAGGGTCCTGGTTAGGAAGAGGCTTGTTAAGAGGAGCAAAACAGCCTCTCTGACAAATGACACCACTGAGAACCAACACATGCAAACACTTCCAAAACCAACATCATTATGATTATTATCATGAGCAAAAGGTTTCTTAAGAGCACCAAATCAGCAACACAACCTAAAAGCAACACACACACCACACACATTTCCAAAACCATCATCACCATCATCATCACAAGTGGATTAAGACCACAAAATCATCACAACCAAGAAACAATACACACACACATTTCCAAAATCATCACCATCATCATCATCATCATCATCATCATCATTATTATTATTATCAAGAGATTTAAGACACCAAATCAGCACCACAACCTAAAAGCAACACACACACTTCGAAAAACATCATTATTAATAACATTATGTTTCTTAAGAGCAACAAACCAGCACCACAACCAAGAGGCAACAGACACACACTTCCAAAACCATCACCATCCTTATTATTATTACGTTTATTTAAAAGCACCCAATCAGCACCACAACTGAAAAGCAACACACACACACACTTCCAAAACCATCATCATCATTATCATCATCATCAGGTTTCTTAAGAGCAACAAAGCACCAAATCAGCACCACAACTAAGAAGCAACACACACACACACTTCCAAAACCACTATCATTATCATTAGTATCATCATTATTAGGTTTCTTAGGAACAACAAACCAGCATCACAACCAAGTAGCAACACACACACACACATTTCCAAAACCATTCTCATGATGATGATGATTAGCAAGAGGTTTCTTAAGACCACCAATTCAGCACTACAACATAAAAGCAACACACACACACTTTTCCAAATGCAAAGAGGGAATAGAAGATGGAGGGGATTGCAAAGGGGCAGGGAAGCTTAAGGACGGTTGAGATATCCCCCCCAAAACACACACACACCCCCCATGATAACACAATCTATCTTTTCCAAGTACTGTATTGTTGCAATTGAAGAAGAGAGATGCAACCCATGCAACAAATACATACACAGAGAGAAACTGGTTGCATCCCTTCCTAAGCAGAGAAAGAGACACACAGAGAGCCTCCAGTCCAAGAAAGCTTCCATTCATTCCCTTTTCTCTCCAAAAAATTGCAATTTAAAAAGGGTTTAAAAAATCCATTAAGGGTTTATATTATTATTATTATTATTATTTACCTGCCATCCCAAGGAAAAGCCAAATCCACAGGAGGTCCTTGCTTTGGAGCATTGCCATGGCTTGGAGGAAGAAGTTTCCCTTTTGCAAGACAGAAGATGCTGAGGATGCTCAGCAATATATATATATATTGCAAAAAAATAAATCAGGTGCCAAAGCAAAAAAAAATAATTAAAAAATAATTAAAAATAAAAGAAACCAAGGGAAGGGGTTGGAAAGAGGGGAGGGAACCCCCACGACGGTTGCTGTCGCTTTTAATTGACTAATTTGTTAATTGTTGTATATCATATACAGTATGTTGCTTTTTTATCCCTCTTCCAGCTGCTGCTGCTGCTGCTTCTTGCAAGAGCAGAGAATGAGTGACAGCCTCGGCCGCATCACCCAGGCGCGCCGATGGAAGGGATCCCTCCGCCGCCCGGGATTTGGACGCATCTCTCCCTCTCCTCTATGTATCCTTCCGCCCAGACTGGGGGCCGAAATAGTCCCTTTGCAAACCAGAAAGAAGCAAAAAATAAAAATAAAAGCATGATAGAAACGTCTAGAAAAGATGGACTGGACACTTTGGAGGATCTGGATTCTTTTATTATATTAAACAGTTTTCCATTTGGGAGGGCAGATTTCTGCTGCAAAGGGACAATGTCTTTGATGCCAACTCCATCCAAGCTATATTGGTGGCTAGCAATAAAAACCAGTAGTAGTTGTGTTTGTTTTTGTTTTTCCCTACATTGTGTCTTTATACTTTACACACCCAAAACCCCAGGAGTCCAAATAAGGGAGTATGATAACATAATAGCAACAAAAAAGGACCCTGAGCCAAAAATGCAAGGAGTGGGTGGGCTCTGGACAGCAAACTGGCTGCTTGTTAATTGGGAAGAGCAACATTGTGATCAACAGGGAAAAGGTGGCTGTGTCTTATTAGTATCTTAGTATCCAAGAATTAAAAGATCAAGAGGAGGAAGATACCAAGTAACTGAGGTCTCCTCCTAAGGTGGTCTCAAAGCATCTGTACCTCCCTCCAAAGGTGTATATAAGGAGTGGGCAATGACATTTGTATACAAGCAATGGCATTTGCACACACTTCAGGGGCATATATGAAGGTGAGGGTGGGCAATGGCATTTGTACACCTGACCAGACATTTATACATCCTTGCAAGGCTGTATATGGGGGACAATGACATTTGTACACACACACACACACACACACACACACAGGTGTATATGAAGAGTGTGCAGTGACATTTGTATATATAGGTGCAAGCAATTGCATTTGCACACACTTCAGGAGCATATATGGGGCTTGGGGTGAGCAATGGCATTTGTAGACTTGTCCAGAGGTG
>NW_024810198.1:0-2975 GCF_019175285.1 Sceloporus undulatus | reverse complement strand
TTTAAAAAAAACAAAGAGAAGAAAATTTGCCCATCAGACCTTAGAACCACAAACTACAGCTCTTTTAAAACAGCTATTGAGGAGCCCTAGCGTAGATCAAGAAATTGCTACAAATGGCAAATCTTGAACCTTCAGCAGCAGCAGCCTCACCTACATGGGTAGAATCAACTCTGTGCAAACATCAATGGTGATTTAGGGTCCAATCTACACTGTAGAAATAATCTGGTTTGAGACAGCTTTAACTGCCCTGGCTTAATGCTAGAGAATTCTGGGAACTGTAGTTTTGAGACATTTAGCCTTCTCTGCCAGAGAGTTCTGGTGCCACAATAAATTACAATTTCAAGGACTCCCTAGAATTGAGCCAAGGCAGTTAAAGCAGTTTCAAACTAGCTTATTCCTGCAATGGGGATTGGACCTCTTGAGTATTGCAAGTTCAAATCCAAGCAATGCCCAAAGAGAAGTAGTGGGCCCTGCAAAGGCTGTTAAAATCTTCAGAGGAGATATAACACAAACAGTGGTGTAGTAGACCCAGGGCTCATAGGGTTTAAGCCCTGGGACATTCTGACTTGCCAGGACTGTGACATCATCTGCCACCACCTTCCCCCTTGAACTCCCTTGTTTCCTCTGTTTCCTCTCTTGTTCCCACAGTAGCTAGAGGGGGGGGATTAATTTTCCCAAGAACAATGTACAGGTATGACTTTGTTAGGAGCTTTGTCAAGTAAAGTGGGCCTGTTGTTATGAACTAACCCTCCTGTAGACTGATACGTCAGTGCTGCCACCTGAACTTTTTACCCTCTTTGGTGGTATTGCTATAAGGACTATTATAATCAGGACTTAGATTTTATTACAACATGGATTTACCCATGTGTTGACTCGCCATTCAAAAACTGATTCAGTACTCTAGTTAAGAGAGTCAAAGTGGTGTAGTAGCGGTCCAAATGTTGAATCAGGAGTGCAGGAGGATTTGGCAAAATTTAGTCAGAGGAAGTTTGCTGTTGTCCTCTTCTGAGGCTGAGAGAGTGTGACTTGCCATTCATTGGGCTTCTATGGCTGAGTAGGGGATTTGAATGCTGGTCTCAGAGGCCTAGTCCAACACTCAAACCACTACTACACTATGTTGGCACTTGAAACACAGACAAAATAAGAACCATCGATTCTATAGCAACCTTCTGGTACTGAGCCCTTAAATTAGCCTAAAGCCATAAAGGCTGCTACTGAAAGACCTGGAATAGGGAATAGGGATGAGATAAATATAAATACACTTCATTCTTTTATATTGAAACAGAGGAACCATACCCTGCAGACCCTGTTACTTATTCATTACAGAGCACTGGAAAGCACCTTTTGGCTTCCCAGGGGCCTTTCCCCCCACCTCCCATCTTGGCTTGATCGTTCCTTCGTCTTGGCTTGATGCCAGCTCCTTATTTGGTGGATCTCTACCTTCAGTTGCATTTCTTTAAACTGAAACAAAGGAACCATACCCCGCAGACCCTGTTACTTATTCTTATTCAAGTAAGAACGATCTGTGCTCCAAAACTGCAACACAAAAATTTGCCTTCTTGGCATGCAACTGAAGACAGAGATCCACCAAATATAGAGCTGGTATTAAGCCAGGATGGGAGGTGGGGTGAAAGGCCCCTGGGATGCCAATGGGTGCTTTCCAGTGCTCTGTACACATAAGCAAATCTCCATGTGGTGACATTTTCTCTGCCAGGCCAGATGGGACTACTTGCTTAACATTTACAACACGATTATTTGGTGTGATGGTAGGGAGCTGGAAATTAATTAGGCTTGCAGCACACAGAAGAGAAATGCCTTCCAAGTATATAACTAACCTGCTTTTATGAAAAGAGCCTAATTGAGATAATAACAGTTCCATAGTGATTCTCTGTTTTCCATAGCAGATGAAAACCAGTTCTTATGTGTGAAGAGCAATTGTTCTGTGTCCAACAAAAATCAGCAGCCTTTTTCTAGGGATGAAGATTGAAGCACAGAATGTGGTGATGTGGGACATTATTTATACAAGCAACCAATTTTTATACACATCAAGGTTTAATGTTCCTCTTTAAATGGGAAAAATTAGAAAATATAAGATCATCATCATCCATCTATCTCAGTAACCCTTCATGGATGGTGGGACCTGAGTCTGATATACTGGGGCTGGACTAAGGTCACTGAGTCACTTCATAGAAGGGATGCAAGATCTGAACACACACTTCTTAGTTCACAGAATAATTGCTCAGTCATAACACTAAACAGGATTAAACAGAGAGGAAGGACACATGAGAACTGCAGGAAGCAACATCAAGAATTTAAGGTATGTAGATGCCACCCTACTAATAGCAGAAAATAGCAAAGACTTGGAATGACTATTTGATGAGCCCTGGTGACGCAGTGATTAAATACCTATACTGCAGCCACTCACTCACAAACCACAAGGTTGCGAGTTCAATATCAGCGAAAGGGCTCAAGCTCGACTCAGGCTTGCATCCTTCCAAGGTTGCTAAAATGAGTACAGTGGTGCCTCGGGTTACGAAATTAATTCGTTCCGTGGCACCGTTCGTAACCCGAAAAGCCTTCGTAGGGGCAATTAGCTTACGCTTTGTAAACTGTTTAGGGAGTGCTTAAGTGCACTGATAAGCGATATAGAAATGTACTTGCTATTGCTATTGCTATTTAGGAGAGTTAAGGAAAAAAGTGTGGGGTTACAACTGAACTAAAAAAAATTACAACAAATTATTTACATAACTCTAAGGGGATGATGAAGACATCAACATTGTCAAAGGCCTTAATGTAGAGTATAATCCAGGAATCAGAGGAAGACTAGGATTTACAAGGGCAGTTATGAAGGAATTATGTAGGATCCTCAAATGTAAAGATATACCATGGAATACTTAAGTCAGGATCATCCATGCTATAGTATTTGCTGTTTCTATGTATGGTTGTGAAAGCTGGACAGTGAAGAAAGCTGACAG
>NW_024810197.1:0-2975 GCF_019175285.1 Sceloporus undulatus | reverse complement strand
CGCCATATAAGACTACCCCTCTTCCAACGCACACCTAATAAAAATTAAAAAAACATCAGATTTGATTTCAGTATGGTAATTTAATTCAAATGCTTATGACATGCAGGTACTTAAAAGGAAAACTTGTTGTATACAAAGCTTGCTTGGATTGGTCAGCTCCCCCTGCCTGCCCAGCCCTCCCTGTCTCAGGGACGTAGCCAGGATTTTAGGAAGGGGGGGGGTCCAGACTAAGTGCCACCATTATAATGGGGCTTGGGCGCAGCGGCACAGCAGCACACACCATTCATTTTTCTAATGGAAGGGGGGGCGGTCTGGACCCCAAGAACCCCCCCCCCTTGGCTACATCCCTGCCTGTCTCCAAGACTATCAGAGCAGTAGCGCAAACACGGTTCTTTTTACCTCGGGTGTCCTGGACACCTGCAGCTTGTTACGCCCTTCACTTACACCTTCCTGGTGAGGTGTCCCCTCACTTCATAATTGGGACTGCATTAAGTCACTTCTTTCCACGAATCCCGGTGAATGGATTTTCTTCTACCGTACTTGTACAGCACCACCCTTGCTGCTTTCATACGGTTGCTGCATACAGTGGGGATGCGTCCGCAGCCGTTTTTGAGCTCCCCCCACCATATGCGGCGACCGCAGATTCTCCAGTCCAGCTTGAAAGTTTCAGCACCTGCCCTATAAGACGACCCCCGGCGTATAAGACGAGACTTTTGAGAAGATTTTCCTGGGTTAAAAAGTAGTCTTATACGCCAGAAAATACAGTACCTATTTAGTATGCGGCCTTCTTCTCTTTCTGTTACCCTCCACCTTTCCTAGTATTATTGTGTTTTCCAGTGAGTTGTGTCTTTTCATGATGTGAGCAAAGTACAACAGCCTCAGTTTGATCATCTTGGCAGATCTCAGGCCTAATCTGTTCTAGTACCCATTTGTTTGACTTTCTGGCTATCCATACTATTCTCAGCAATCTTCTCCAGAACCACATCTCAAACAAGTTGATTTTCTTGCTTTCTTCACTGTCCAGCTCTCGCATCCATACATGGTAATGAAGAAAACAATGGGCTGGACTACCCTTACTTTAGTGATCAATTTTATATCCTTACACTTTAGGATTTTCCTTAAGTCTTTCATAGCTGCCCTTCCCAGTCCTAATATTCTCCTAATTTCTTGACTGTAATCTCCGTTCTGGTCAATGATGGATTCAGGGTATGCTAAATTTTTGATCATTTCTATTTCTTCCTTGTCCTAGATTGAATTTATGTCAATCCTCTATGATAATTAGAGTTTTTTAATGTTCAGAATTAAGTCTGGCTTTTCACTTTCTTCTTTAACTTTCCTTAGCAGTAAAATCCATTTGTATGATTCACAGAGACGATGAAGAAGTCATTTTTCTCCTAGCATTGCTTGACATCCAGATTCTGATAGCTGGAGATGACTGGGGAAGTACAAGGGGACAAAAAGAGGGTCACTAGAAGTTCTTAGCTGAGAAACTGAGCTTTAAAAGGCTTAAGGTAATTAGCAAATCTATTTTCTGTAGCAGCAACGGACAACAAGATTATTTTCCTTTATATATAAGTAAAAATAAAAATAATGTCTTCTTCAATGAAGTCTAATAATGTAGGGAATCTGGAAATCTTGGCCTATGTGATACTGTTCTTACAAAGAAGAATGACATGTATTCCCATCTCTGTGACTATCTCCATAAATGATAGGCAAACTTTGATGACTTGAGTATATTTGCAGAGGACACTAAATTTAAAGGAGAACTTAACTTTGACAATGGAGGCTCCTTGAATATCTAACCAGGGAAACTCCGAGATGTCGGCTCACAAACTGAGGGATGTTCTAGCTTTCTGTTGTTTAATCAAACCAAACCACATATTGGCAGGTTTTTGTTGTTATTGTGTGTCTTTAAGTAATTTTTAATTTATGGCAACCCTTAGACAAACCTATCATGGGGTTTTCTTTTCAAGATTTATTCAATGGGAATTTGCTATTGTTTTCCTCTGAGACTGAAACAGTTTGACTTGTGCACGGTTACTCAATGGGTTTTCCTGGTTTCCTAGAGTCCTAGTCCAACAGCACACCAAACTGCCAGGTAATGACCTTATTTTTCAAACTACCGTGCCATGGGCAACTTCTCTTGTTTGGCCAAGCGTTGGAAGCCAGCAACAGTCTGAGGGTTGCATGTGGCCCCCAACACTAATTCCATCTCTCAGATCAGCCAGATCTGACAATTCAGCAGTGTTTGCTTTTTACTGACTGATGTTTAGCAAATATTCTATTTACAAAACCCTACATGTACATTGGTGATAATATTGACTAAGCATTTAACAATTTAAATGCCTAGTCAATGTTATCATCAATGTGCATGTAAACTTTTGCAATTGTATTATATGCTAAGTATCTCTCCTATCGATGCCAGATCATTCTTCTCCCTCCCTCCATCCCTTTCTCCTTTTAATTATAGTGTGTTTTTTTATGTTGAGTGAACATCACTGTAATGCTCATCAGTTCTGATACTTCTCCAAAACACAATTAAAGTCTATGCACGTCTACATTGGAATGGGTCCCATTAAGACATCTTCCAGGACTGAAAAGCACACCCCAATTCTATGCACTAATCATCCAGGAATAAGACCTAGTACAACAGGTTCCCAGGCTACAAAGAAGAGATCAGTTTCACTTGGAAGGCCTAAGCTTTTTTTGGCTATAACATTTGGGGGGAGTGAATCAAACAGACAGAATCAAACAGATAGTAAAATACAAGGAATTCCCACTTGATCACACATTCATTTATTGGCCATATCTAGACCTATTCAGCACTGGAGATGGATCCGAATCAGATGCCCTCACTAACCACCAATGATACATCACACACACTCTACATAATGGTGGTTTCTTTGTTTGTTTTTTGTCCTGGCAGAAATATTTTAAAAGATCTGGGCTATCTTTTCCTCTTGCTTTAAAAAAAA
>NW_024810196.1:0-2975 GCF_019175285.1 Sceloporus undulatus | reverse complement strand
AGGAATGTGGCAGCACCTTTAAGACTGCTTTTTATTATTATTTTCACTTGAATTTTCACAGATATGAACCCACTTCTTCAGATGCAATACGGAATGATAATAAATGCTCAAGTGTAACATTTACTTTATATCTGTTGGTATAAAGGAATGGGGTGGAATGTAATAGGATCCAGAAAGATGCAAATCATGAACATAGTCCTAAATTTTCAAAGGGCTGCATAAGGTGATACAAGTTTTTAAGATCTTTACAGTGGTCAGTTAGTGTCAGTGTATGAATGCAATAAATCTGCTAACCAAAAGTCATTTTCCCTGGGGTCTAAACTCTGCCTGAGAATATTCCATTTGTCCTATGTGTAGTATCAAGGACTATTATATTAATATATGCATTAATATTGGTTCTGGGGAACTAGATGGGCATGCCTTCTTTTTGAAGATACAGTGTTTCAGAAATCTTATTATTATAGCATAAATGTCCTCTGCTTCCCCAACCATCAATGTCAGACAAAAAAACCCCAAAAAGCCCTAGCTAACGGCACCTCCTGGATTATTTTTTTAAGGAGGTTTTGCTGCAATCTATGCTGAAATAAAAAGAACCCAGCCTTTAGGGAAGAAAAAAATAATTATGTTTTTTTTTCTTCTTCTTGAAATTGCTGTAAATATTCCATGGAAGGGAAAACATCATCTGGTTGTTCTTGTTGTTTTTAAAAAAAATCATGAGCAACAACTATAGGGCAAGAACATTTCTATCTATCTCCTCCACCTCCCCTTAGTTAAGGAAGCCACAGCCCTGAGCTTGTAAGAACTGAACTAGACAGTTGATGACCAGGGCTCTTGGAGGTTTTCCATTCGTAAGTTGACTTGAGAAAGAATAACAACAACAAATGTAAGGGTTCAGAGCAAATCTTCCTGCTCTTTATCTAGTGTGCCATTTCCTATAAGATGGACATTGTTACCTTCTTTAATAACTTCCAGAACTTTCATGAAGTAGTTGTCATAACCATTTTCCTCTTCACTTCGAACCAGCTTGGCTTTGTACACTTAAAAACAGAAAAATTAAGATGTTTATATGTTTTTTCTTCACAAAAGCTGTAATTAATTTAGCTGTCCATGAGACATAATCCCTAATCATGATATGGTGTTCCTGCAAAAATGAACAAATCTCACTGCATTTTGGCACTAGTAAATCCAGACTCTGTTCCTCAATCAACACCTAAACCTCAGTTACATGAATTGCTGTGTTTCTCATCACAGAAGGCCCAAAATACATCAACAAACTGCTGTGCCCATCACCATAAGAAATGTCCCTATGGATAAATTTTGGAGCAGCAGCTCATCATGCAGAGGCTGGAGAAAGGCAGCCAGTCTTACCATGAAAAACATGTGAAGCAGCTGCCCCAGATGGTGAATTTTGGCTGGTGGGTGTTCATTATTAATATTCTAGCTGTGCCACTGCCTCAGTTACAAGGTTCAGCCATCTAAGGTGTACTCACCATAATCCACTCCTGGTTTGCAGGCCAATTCAACTCGTATCTGCAGGTCAACATTTTCTTCTACATTGTTGAGCAAGGAACAGCTTTCTTTGGGAGAAGAAAACATAGAAAGAAAGAAAACAGAAAGTAAAACACATGGATGAGTTACCCGGAAGCCCCTTGTGTCTGAGGCTGGATCTGTTAGGTCTTGGCTTCAAAAATAGAATTGGGGAAGGAGTAGGCAGGACAGATACTGAGAATATCTGAAATGTGCCTTCTACCCATGTCATTCCTGGATGCTCCCATCTCCCACATTTGTCCTTTTTGGTTCCAAGGAGTATCCTTCTTTCTCTCCTCTTGACATATCCATCTCTCACATCCCCTCCGCCTAGCAATTTCCAGCATTAGCCTAACTCCTTCACCACTCTTTATCTTCCCCATTGCTGTTCTTACACATAGGCACGTACATACTCAAAGTCCCTCCCCCATGCTGTTACTTTACAAAAAACACACATAGAGTATCCCCACCCTCTCTCCTTTCCCTTTATACCCCCCCTCCAGTTTATAAGAATAGTTCACCCATAGTAGACTCTATAGTATAGAAGGATGCTGTAATTTCCCTAACAGGCTTCATCTTCATTTAATTCTAGATGTGTCATTTTAAGAAGGATGTAGAGAAGATAGACCAGGTTCAGAGATAGGTAACAAGAATGATACAAGGCATGCGGTACAAAACATATGAGGAGACATTGAAGAAGCTGGGAATGTTATGTTTGATGAAGAAAAGACTGAGGGATGACATGATCATGCTCTTTAAAAACCTCAAACACTGTCAAAGAAATGAAGGGGAAGGCCTATTCTCTGCTGCCCCAGAGGGTAGGACCACATTTAATGATTTGAACATTAGAAGGAACATCTTCATAGTAAGGGCAGTTTGGCAATGGAACCAATTGTCTAGAGAGGTGGTGGGTCGTCTATGGATGTCTTCAAAAAGAGGCTGGACAGCTGCCTGTTAGGGATGCCTTAGCTGGAGACCCATGTTTCATAGGGGTTGAACTCAATCATGAGGCTCCTTCTAACTCTGTGGCCTGTCTACCTTCCTCCATCCGTTATGTTGCATTCATTAGATGAATTGGGCTACAGTCCACAGAAGCCTATTCCAAATAAAGTTTGCTAGTGTTTAAAGTGCTACAAGACAGTTTTATTAACAGAAGGATTTATTCAAATTACTGGAGTGCCAACAAAATCCTAATTAATATTAGTTGATTTTGCTTAGTTTTTTCATTACCTACACACAGCTGAAAGAGTGACCTTCCTCAGCTATGATCCCTATAACCATTTTCAACTCGGCATAGTCAAAAGTGCAGGGCAATTGCAATGTAATTCAAAATGCCTGGAGGAGTTCAGACTGGGGATGCAACAGGGCTACACTCTAGATTACAGTTTCTAAACCAGGAAACACAAATACCACAGTAGTCCAATTTTGATACATTTATGCCCCCCCCC
>NW_024810195.1:0-2976 GCF_019175285.1 Sceloporus undulatus | reverse complement strand
GGGGGGGCGCATGTTTTTGCATGTGAGAATGCCACCAATGCTGCTGGGAGTCCCCAATCATTTCCCTATCTGTCCCACAGCAGCCGATTTTGAAGAACAATTCTGTTTGGGGACTCCCAGAGGCATCGGCGGTGTTCTCACATGCGAAAACATATGCCCCCCCCCCTTCCCTTCCCCTCTTCTTCCCTTCTGTTCTGCTCTATTCCCATTTTCCAAGTCCTGTGTGATAAATTATTCTATCATTCTATGTTCCAGTAATGATATAATGCAGATGAAAGACCTGTGGGCAGACAGATGAGGACAAGGGACAACATGTTTGCAAGCCAGAGTGAGGGTGAAAGTGTGTGGAGAGGAAACAGTTCATAAAGGATTGCGGTGGAAAGAGGCATTTCTAGGTGTTTGATTCAGGACCGTAACTTTCAACTTGCCTGAAATTGTATCCTTTAGAGACTCTGCTCCTTTCAGAGACACTGTCGAGCCGATTAAAGGAATAGCGGGGGATGCAGTGCTCCTCAGAATGGTCTAAGTCACAAACCCATCCAATCTTGATCCCAATTATTCCACCCTGGGAAGAAAAAAACAAGTCTTTAGGAGATATCTGCTCACATAGAACTGTCCAGCAGAGAAGACAGAGCCAATTCTAAAGTCTCAAACTCAAGTTTACCATGGACCAATTGGCCAATGAACACATTTGGACTCTTTTGCAGTCTGGCACACCAGAGAATAGTAGAGAGATAGACTCTTGCATTTCCAATTTTAACAACTCACCCAGGCTAACAACAACTTCTTACTGAACATTCACCACCACAGCCCCCAGATTGTGGAACAGCTTGCCGGAGGAGATCCGTCTTATGACCACCTTAGATGCCTTCAAGAAGGCACTAAAGATGGGTCTCTTCCGGCGGGCCTATCCACCTGATCTTTTATAATACATCTTAAATACTCTGCTTGTGATCTGACTGTATGAATGTTAGTGGATGATCCATTAATTTAGTAAATAGTAATGTCATTGTTTTAACGATTATATTTTATATGGAATTCTTTTATTGCTGCAGTCCCACCTCAATCTGCAGGGAGAGGTGGGAAATATAAATTAAAATTATTATTATTATTATTATTATTATTATTATTATTATTATCATCATCATCCTTACATTTGGATCTGAAAATCCCTATACTGTACATGCTAATGATTGTCTGCAAATGATAGTAATTAATTCTGGAGCAATTAACACATGGGCAGGGAAAGTGTGGCTCTTCAGGGGTTCCATCAGTATATCCAGTAGTAACAGATTATGAGAATGGCAGTTCAACAATCTTTAGAATGGGGGTGAGCAAAGTGTGGCTCATATGATCCCTAAATCCTTGTGACCCCACTCAGAAAGTCCTGAAACACCCCAAGTTTTAAAAAAATGTGGCTGATTTTCAGACAATTTTTTGCCTCTAAACCAGCCACCTA
The DNA here is from genome assembly GCF_019175285.1 of Sceloporus undulatus. Taxonomy (NCBI): domain Eukaryota; kingdom Metazoa; phylum Chordata; class Lepidosauria; order Squamata; family Phrynosomatidae; genus Sceloporus; species Sceloporus undulatus. The sequence goes on along the minus strand of NW_024810195.1, from coordinate 1,517 downwards.
AAAAGAAAAACACTTAAAAATCCAGTGGTTTGGTTCCCCTAACCCCCAAAGCCCTCCAAACCTCCAAAAGAGAAACACAAATCCTCCCAAATCAGCCAAAATGGTAGTTGGAAGTTTGCATCATGCCAAAATGTGCTGGTGCAGCCTGTCAGGTGGATGCAGGGAGGAAAAATGGCCTTTGCCCCCTGTGAGAATTGCCCCTCCCTCCTGTAGAGGGCCAGATTTTACCTGCCATTGTGCTAATCCAAAGTATGAAATGTATGCTACCATCAACAAGAGAGGAAGCATTTTGTAGTGGTTTGAGCATAGGACTAAGACTTTGGAGAAGGGGGTTCGAATTCCCGCTCTGCAATGAAACCCGCTGGGCCATACCTGCTCAGCCCCAGAAAACCTCATGATAGGTTTATCTTACAATCATCATAAATCTGAAATGACTTGAAGGAACACAATAACAGCAACAAGCCATCAATAAAATTCTCCACCAATAATCCATGCCTATACAGTCATCCCTCCATATTTGCGGCTTTGATATTTGCGGATTTGACTAATATGTTCTCTCTAGGAATATCTAGGTCCTCCAGCGCAACTCTATGGTCAACTTTAACTAAAGGTTGCACTGAAAGACCTATAGATTCCTAGAGAGAACACTCCACTAGCCTTTGTAGCTCCTCCAGGGCAGTTCTATGGTCAGTGTCTGTCAAACATCAACCACAGAGTTGCACTGGAGGACCTAGAGATACCTAGAGAGGTGTCCTCTCAGTAAAAACATGGTGTTTTTGTTATTTGCGGTTTTCCCATATTCACGGGGGTCTTCTGCCCCTAACCCTAGCGAATATGGAGGGACAAGTGTATATTATTGTGCTTGCTTCCATTTTCTCACCATTCTCACCTGAAAATCCTTACACCTTGGCTGTCCTAGCAAGTGGCACCACTAGTGTACTATTTATTTCAATGCTGCATCTGTGTACCTGCTCCTTCCCTGAGGAAGTTAGAGCTAGCTTGAGAAACAGGATCCTCCCAAGGGTGCTGGGAGTGTTTCAGCTGTGTGGCAGCCGAAAGCCAGCTTTCCAAGCCACAGATTGGAATTCAATGCTGGTCACTCCTTCACAGTGGCCAAAGAACATCCATGGCAATATCACATCTTGGCAGCACACATTCTCACCGTCATAGCTAACGAGGAAAAGTTTTGGTCTGCAAATTTCACAATGTCCCCAAGGCGCAAGATAGGACAGAATGGTTGCTTTACTGGGTGAAAACGGCATTTCTGAATATCTTCAGTTGTGAGGTTGGGAAGGAGGTTTCCCCTGGGAAAGAGATGAATAAAACCATACAAAATACAGAGGTGAAACAATCCTAAACTCACATTTCAGAGACTTTCCAACCTGTTCTTTCATCTAGAACCAACCAGAAATGACACCAGAACCACAGCTATCATAGTGTGAAGGAGACTGGCCTAATGAGATTGGAGGAGAGTGCTAGGTGAATGGCAAGCCATACCCCATCCATTCAATCCATTG
>NW_024810194.1:0-2976 GCF_019175285.1 Sceloporus undulatus | reverse complement strand
GTTCAGACTGATGCTCCTTGCCTGAAGGATTGAGACTGGCCCATTGATATCCTTACCTGAAGCATTGTGATCTCAAAGCCATCCAGTCCAACCCCCTTCTGCCATGAAGGAAATCTCAATCAAAGCATATCTGACAGATGGCCATCCAGACTCTGTTTAAAGGCCTCCAAAGAAGGAGACTCCATCATTCTCCATTGAGGGAGTGTGTTCCACTGTCAAACAGCCCTTTCTATCAGGAAGTTACCCCTAATGTTGAGCTGGAATCTCTTTTCCTGGAGCTTGCTGGAGGGAACAGGACTTGGAGCAGCAGAAAACAAGCTAGCTGCCTTCTCAGTATGACATCCCTTCAAATATTTAAACAGGGCATCACCTCTTAACCTTCTTTTCTCCAGGCTAACCAGCCCCAGCTCCCTAAGTCTCTCCATTGTGGTGGCTCTCCTCTGGACATACTCCAAACTTGTGAATGTTGATCCTGTCCTCTGTGGTATTAGCTACTCCTCCTAGTTTGGTGTCATCTGCACATTTGATAAACATGCCCTCTATTAAAGCAGGGCTGCACATGTTGTGTCCCACCAAAGGATCAAAAGCGAATGACTCGACAGAACGGAAATACAGAGTGATCATATTAATTCCCAATGACCAAACAAGAGGCAGAAAGAGTAATACAAGATTTAAAAGGATTTAAGTCTCCTGGCCCAAATGGATTCTCATCTATATTTTATAAAACCTTTAAAAATGAACCGAGTGAGCATTTGACTAAAATTTACAATGAAATATTGGATAATAAAATAATCCCAGAAACATGGAACCTATCTGTAATTATATTAATATTTAAACCCAATAAAGATCCAGCCAATTCCGAATCTTATCATCCGATCACATTAAGCAATCAAGATTATAACATTATTATGAGAATCCTAGCCAAGAGATTAAAAAGAATATTTACCTACTTTAATTAAAGAAGAACAATATGGATTTGTGGAAGGCAGATATATTTATGAACCGATAAGGAATATAATATACTACATCATGCCAAACAATACAAAGATAAATTAGCTTTGATGAAACTAGACGTTTACAAAGCATTTGATTCAATAAATCATGAATATCTATATAAAATCTGTAGGGATTTTGGATTAGGGGAAAGGTTTAGATAAACCCTCAAAGAAATATATAATGATATAGAAGCACAAATCATGATAAATGGAGAGAAATCAAGGAAATCTAAAATGAAAAGTGGAGTAAGTCAAGTTGCTCTCCCTTTTATAACTTATATTAGCAATGGAAGCGTTTGCAAATATGATTCAGGATCAGAAGAGATAAAGGGACATGAAATAGATAAAGAAGAGATGAAGTTGGATTCATTTGCAGATGATGATCCTCTGATAATGACACAGAAACCGAATGAAGCTCTAATCAAGTTATTGGAAATATTTCAGACATTTGAAAATATTTCTGGGCTTAACTTTAATATGGATCAATCAGGGATAATGTTTATGAAGACGAATTGGCCGGAAGAAAAAGAAACCCAAATTGTGTCAGGATTGAAATTGGGGATTAAAATGTGAGATATTTAGGTGTAAATTGACCAAATAAGTTAGATAATATTGTACAAGGTAATTATGATCAATTAAGGGGGAAATTAATAATCAGATTTCTAAATGGACAAATAAAAATGGGAAAATGTTAACAAAAATTAGAATGTTTAAAACGATGGTACTATGAAAGATTTTATATTTATTTCAAACGATCCCAGAAATAATTCCTAGTAAAGTTTTAAAGAAAAGGGAAAAGTCAATATTAAAATGGATATCAGGGAATAAAAAAGCCAGGTTATCTAAGGCATTATTATATGAGCCTCAAAGTCATGGAAGATGGGGAGCTCCATCCCTCGAATGATATTTTGAGGCGGTTCAATGGCTAAGAATGATAGAGGCAGAATATAACCATGATATAAAGTGGGTTGAATTAGAAAGACAGAGAAATCAAATGGAGAATGTCTCTGTCTTTCAGGGGAAAATATGGGGGAGATATGAATTTTAAACATGAGGACACTCTGAGGGCTGCCATTGGCTAGAATCCCAGTCCCTCCCACCATCCCTGGCCCTGATTGGCTGGAATCCCAGTCCCTCCCACCATCCCTGGCCCTGATTGGCTGGAATCCCACTCCCTCCCACCATCCCTGGCTATTTTGTGCTCTGGCATCCATTTTGTGTTTGAGAGGTCATTTTGTTCCGGAACCTTCTCTGAGACCTCAGTTGAACAGAGGCTTCTCTTTCTCTCCTGAGGCTCCAGAGTCAGAAGGAGGCCAGGCTCCTTGGGCCAAAAGGAAGGAAGTGTGTCTCTTTGTGTGTCTTTTGTGTCTCTTTTCTGAGAGGGTTTTCTTATTACACAGCTCTGCTCCTTCTGGGGAACATGGGGTTTAACAGGGATCATAAATGGGATGAATAGTTTTAATGCAAGCCTTATTCTTCTTCTTCACAAACATTAGGCTTTGGTTTCTAAGAGGAGGCTTGTCCCCCCAAAAAGGCCAAAAGGAACTCGTTTGGGAGGTTTTAAAGTCTCCCCAGTTTCATTATTAATAGATTTTCAGGGAAGAAGGAAGGAGGCAAACCAGAACATCTCATATTATTCCCAAATAAACATAGAAACAAACAAGAACAACAAAAATAAGGATTAGACAGAAAAGCAGATTGTTTATTTCTTTTAAAGGAAACCATTATTAGGAAGGTAAAATCAAGACTTGGCTGCTTCTGCCCTTTTACAACTGACTCAGGCTCTATCTGCACTGCAGAAATAATCCAGTTCGAAACCGCTTTAAGTCTCCTGGTTCCTTCCTGTGGAATCCTGGGATTTGTAGTTCGTTGTGGCACCAGAGCTCTCTGGCAGAGAAGGCTAAGGCCTATTACAGACTGCCAAAATAAAGCTGCTTCGGTCTCTTTGGAGTCATGCTCTTTAAATGATGCATGGGTCCTA
>NW_024810193.1:0-2976 GCF_019175285.1 Sceloporus undulatus | reverse complement strand
CCCCCCCCCCCCAAATAAAAGAGGCTGCAGGCAAACCCAAAAGCTGAGGGGCTCATGTGTGAAGAGGGGGCTGTTTGGGCGGTTTCCAGGCAAACAAGAGGCAGACAGACCCCCTTCTCCTTCCCCCAAGGTGGGCTCCAGGTGTGTGTGGGACAGGGAAGATGTAGCTGGCAAGGGAGAAGACCCCCCCCCCCGTAAAAACCCACAAAAGGAGCAGAGGAGCCAGTGAGGGGCTCTATTGTGGAGATGTTTATTCTTTGCATTTGCACTTAAGCCTTGGGCCAGAGGCAGAGAAATCACAGAATCATAGAATTGGAAGAGACCCCCCAAAAAGGGCCATCCAGTCCAACCCCGTTCTGCCATGCAGGAATACATAGAATCATAGAGTTGGAAAAGAACCCTGGGGGCCATCCAGTCCAACCCCATTCTACCATGCAGGAACAGGGGCAGCAGGAAGAAGGGCAGGGGACCCAAAGAGATGTCCCCCCATGAAAAGATGGGACCCTCACCCATCTTCATCCTAGGGAGCGGGGCACCCTGCGGCACAAAACCTTGGCTCCTCACAGGTGAGGGGGCCCTGAGCAGCCCTTCCCCAAAACCCAGGAGGAAGGGGGCTTGTCTCACTTTCAGGGTACCCCCAAGGAAGTTCTGAGGCTGGGGGCAGGGTCCCTAGAAAGGGGGTCTGGCTGATGCCCATTAGCAAGCCACAACCTCCTGGAGCCATTCCAGCCCCAGCTCAAAAGGGGGGGGGGGAATGGCCACTGTTTGAAACTCCTCCACTCCAACTTTGGCAAGGACTGGACTTGGGGGGCCTTTGTGGTCCCTTCCAGCCCTATCATAGAAACATTGAGTTGGAAGAGACCCCAAGAAGGGCCACCTAGTCCAACCCCATTGCGCTATGCAGGAACTCTCAATCAAAGCATCCCCATTGACAGATGGCCATCTAGTCTCTGTTTAAAGAGTCATTCTGGGAGTCTTTGGCCCGGGAAGAGGAGCAACAACCTCTTCTCTCCCCCCACAACCCAAAGGGAAAAGAGAAAGCCCCTTTCTCTCCCCCTACACACACCTTTGGACCCCCAAAGTGGGCAACGGAAGGGGCACATCCCAGGTGGCCCCACTGAAGGGCCAAAGGCCAAGGAGCTCTGGGGCAGAAGCTGGAACGGTCTTGCTTGAACACTGGAGGATGGGAGAATGGGGTTGGAGTGGATGGCCCTTCTTGGGATCTCTTTCAACTTTATGAAGACCCCCCCCATGCAGCTTGGACAGATTTGGGGGGGGGCTTCCAGGGGAGTCTTCCAGGGCAGGAAAGGAGGGCTGCTTTTGCCCTAGAAGGAGTCGAGGAGGGGGATGCAGAGCCTCATCCCTCACCCCAGTCCAGCCCCACCAAGTGACCAGCCAGAGAGGGCCAGGAGTGGGTGGGGGCTCAGACCAGCTGCAGGCATGCAAGGACTCCGATCCCACCACCTTCAAGGAAAGGTCAGCGGGGCAACTCAGGGAAAGGACTAGCCCTCCATTGTGGCGCAAATTCTGGCCCAACCAGAACCAACACTGGGCCTGAAAGGCAGACTTGCCTTCCCCAGTCCAAAAGTTTCACTGGTGCCAACACTTCCGATGGGTTGGACTACAATTTCCATCTCCAGCCAGGGGGATGCCTTGATTCCAGTTCTTGACCAGGGTAAACACTCCCTGCAGCGTCCAACAATGAGAGGCCACCAGAGCCATTGCATTGCTGCTGAAGCTTCCATCCATCTGTCCCTCTGGCCCCAGGAGGCCTCACATCTCATCCGAGTGGCGCGGCTGGATGACCACGGTGGTGGTAGTATGGTCCACCCAGCTGCGTTTCTGGTCAATGGTGGCCGGAGGGAGGGTCCCTTCCTTCCCTGGGGGCTGTTGGGTGGCTGGGAGGACAGGAGACCCCCCTGGCTGGCGGGAGGAGGAAGAGTTACCCCCAGTACTGCTGCCACTGACTGAGGGGGGTGGTCGAGGGGATCCGGTGGCCCTCCAGGGAGTGGTTGAGGGCCCCCGCATTGGGCTGCAGGCCTCTTTTGTGCGCCATCTTCTCCAGTGGCTGCACGTGGGACGCCGCTGGGCCTTTCGGTGGTATTTTCGCGGCCTGAGGGGCATCGGTCAGTCCCAGGGCACCTCCACTCTGGTACTCACGCAGCCTCCGGGAGAGCACTGAAAAGTGGTGGGCAAAGGGGTGAGGGGATGGAAGGGAGACGGGCACCCCCACACTTGACTACCCAGCACTCGCCAGACCCCAAGGCCAGCCTGGATGAGGCTCGCTCCCCTCCCTTGTTTTTACCTGAGAGGACAACTCTCCAACAGATGTCTAACAGACACTGACTATAGAACTGCTCTGGAGGAGCTACAAAGGCCTAGTAGAGCGTTCTCTCTAGGAATCTCTAGGTCCTCCAGGGCAACTCTGTGGTCAACGTCCGACAGACACTGGCCATAGAATTGCACTGAAGGAGCTACAAAGGCCTAGTAGAGTATCCTCCCTAGGAATCTCTAGGTCCTCCAGGGCAACTCTGTGGCCAACGTCCGACAGACACTGACCATAGAACTGCGCTGGAGGAGCTACAAAGGCCTAGTAGAATATTCTCTCTAGGAATCTCTAGGGCTTTCATTGCAACCTTTAGTTAAAGTTGACCATAGAGTTGCACTGCAGGACCTAGATATCAATAGAGAGAACATATTAAACAAATCCGTCAATAATCAAATCCGCAAATATCAAAGCTGCAAATATGGAGGGATGACTGTACAGTGTGGCAGCGCACATAATTTTGGATTTCATTCAGAACTGAATCGAGAGACATCCCTGCATACAGCTCTGCAACAAGTCCCTGCAACAACTTGTTCCGGAGGGAGGATGGCCCGTGCCGCCACTCTCCATCTTTTCTGGGCCATATTTTGGCTCAGCTCCATCAGGGCCAGCCTGAAGATAGAGGGCCCTCCCTCCGTAACTGTCACCCT
>NW_024810192.1:0-2976 GCF_019175285.1 Sceloporus undulatus | reverse complement strand
GCTGGGTCAGGCTTTCTGGCCTAGTGGCCTCCCATTCTCCCATTGGCCTAAGCAGTTGCCCTCCATCCCCCAGGGAGTTCCCCGGTCAAGCAGGGCAGGAAAGGAGCTCTCTCTTCTCTGGTTGCCCATGATCCAGCCCTCCTCCCAGGATCGGGGGGGGGGGGGCACCAGAGGATTGAGCTGATGGCAAGGGAACAACCAATTCCCATGGCAGCCTTCTGCATGCAGAGAAGTCACAATTCTCAGAGTGTCTCTGCCCATGTGGAGAGTGCCTATTTTCCACACTGTTGCCTGGCCATCTTGGCTTGGGAATGTCCTGTTCTAGCCACAAGTAGGACTAAATCTTAGCCTGTATCCAATCCTATACTTAGTCCTGATCAGAGTAGAATCACTCAGTCTCTTGGAGTTACCTATAGATTGACTCACCAGTCAATTATGGGTTGACTTGATCTACACTAGGTTTAACCAACAGAATTCAGGCCTCCTCAGACTTTAAATTCCGATAAGTTGCAATAGAAGTAGAAAATATATATACATAATTATGCATTGTATAAAATTCATTGTATGTACTTTAGTTTCAATAAAAATTAATTTAAAAAAAGACTTTAAAGGCAGGAATGTTAATTTTTCCATGCTGCGTCATCATCACTGATGAGAATTTGATTTCTCTTTCATGCAGAAGAGGAGGAGGAGGAGGAGGAGGACCACCTTCTTTATGGATAGATTAAAGAGCAGATTATTAAACAGAGAGTCTGTGACCATCTAGAAAGCAATGCCATAATCACAAAAAGTCAATATTAGTTTCAGAGAAAGAAGTCATGCCTAACAAATCTAATCTCGGTAGATGATCCTGGTAGATGAAGGGAATGCTATGGATATAGTATATCTTGATTTCAGTAAGGTTCTCCATGTCATTCCTGCAAAGAAGTGATTTTGGGCTGCATCAATAGAAGTATAATGTCTAGATCAAGGGAAGTAATAGTCCCACTCTATTCTGTTCTGGTCAGGTCCCACCTGGAACATTTTGTCCAGTTCTGGGCATCACAATTCAAAAAGGATGTTAAGAAACTGGAGTGTGTCCAAAGGAGGGCAACTAAAGTGGTGCAGGATTTGGAAACCATGCCCTATGAGGAATGACTTAGGGAGCTGGGGAAGTTTAGCCTGGAGAAGAGAAAGTTAACAGGTGATATGATAGCTCTGTTTAAATTTTTGAAGGGATGTCATATTGAGGAGGGAGCAAGCTTGTTTTCTGCTGCTCCAGAGAACAGGACCCAGAACAATGGATGCAAGCTACAAGAAAGAAATTCCACCTCAACATTAGGAGGAACTTCTTGACAGTAAGGGCTGTTCAACAGTGGAAAAACACTCCTTCCTTGGAGTATAGTGGAGTCTCCTTCCTTGGAGTCTTTAAGCAGAGGCTGGGTGGCTATTTGTCGGGGATGCTGTGGTTGTGATTTCCTGCATGGCAGAATGGGGTTGGACTGGATGGCCCTTGTAGTCGCTTCCAATTCTAAGATTCTATGATTCTATGAATAAATGTATGTATATACCATCTTTCCAAAAAGATTAAAGCAGTTTACAAATTTACCATTACAAGATTTGTGTGTTTGTGTGTGTCAGTCATAGCAGGAGCATGAAGTATGTACCTCCTCCCTCTGTTTGCTAAAGCCACACAGAAATTGAGGCATGTACGTTTGTGTGCATTGTTTCTGAATGGATCTATTGTCAAAATCACAATTTCTTCACCTTCCCTTGTATATTTTTTAAAAAGATGTACACTGCTGAATATGTTGCACTTATACAACAAAAATCTATAAATGTATAGGTTTATGAGTGAAGCCTGGATTATGCTCATTTTGGGGAAGTGGAGACCCATGTAAATTCATTTTGTAAGTCCAATGAAACAAATACCTCACAAAGCTCTAGTAAACAACACATTCACACACAGTCCCCACACAAAGGAATCACTGTCGCACTGTGTATCTGGGGTCTGGAAATCTCACTTCCACCTTCTGGGAAGACAATGCTGCCACAGACTGAATTTGGGGCTTTATGCCTGCAAAGCATGGGCTCAGTCTCTCAGCTGCAACCTTTTCCACACAATCCTGGACTGAAACATTTAAACAAAGGTCCTCTTTCAGCTCCAGGAATAAAAGCCTACCTTTAGTACAAAGAGACTGACTGCTTCTGCCCCAGAAAGGCCTCTTCTGCAGTCCTTTATGGCTGGAGCTTCCCTGGGTCAGAGTCCGCCTCCTCAGCCGTAGAGAAGAGTTGCTCTGAGTGCAAAGGAGGAGGAGGTCCACAGGGCTGAGGGAGGGAAGGCAATGGGGAAAAGGTCAATGCCAAGGGCCATGGAGGGCAGAAGGTGACAATGCCTAGGAAACTCCTCTGTGTCACAGACATAGTAACTCCTGGTAGTAAATAGTCCAGGGGCTGAGGGGGTCTTCTTTCCCAAAGTGGGGTGGTAAGGACCGGTTCCCATGGGACTGTGGGCCCCATGACCTCTGAGCAAATCTATGGGAGACGCTGCCTCAAAGCGCATTGGAGGAGTCTCTTGCTGGATGGCCATCTCTTCAGAGGACTTGGAGGGCAGAATGGGGCTGACTGTTTGGCCCTTGGAGCTCCCTTCCAGCCCTAGGAGCCTATGAAGCCTTCCTTACAAGGTTGTTGTGGGAGTAAATCACAAGACAATTACTACACAAGAATGGCCACCTTTTAGCAGCTTACAATAAAAATATGCATACAATTCAATAGCAACATCTTTCATTATCTCCCAAAACCTTCCTAACAGTCCCATCCAAAATAAAATGCCATTAAATTACTGGACAGTTATTAAAAACAGGGATAGTAGTCAAAGCCCAAGGTTTGTGAATAATAATAATAATAAGGCTTGTATTAAAACTCTCCTCCCCATTTCTGATCCCATGTTCCCCAGAAGGAGCACAACTGTATGAGACACACAAAAGACCCACAAAG
>NW_024810191.1:0-2977 GCF_019175285.1 Sceloporus undulatus | reverse complement strand
GGGGGGTCTTCCATCGGAGAAAAGACTGAAAGGAACCAAGCCTGCAGTGGACGGAGGCGACGTCTTGACCATGGTGTCACGAAGGTTGTTGACGCCATGTGTCCCAGGGCTACCTGAACATCTCTGGCTCTCACCCTTCTGTGGGAGATGCAGGGTCTCAGTGATGCTACCAGCGCCTGAAAACGGTCCACGGGGAGAAAGGCGGAGCATTTTTCGGAGTCGAGGATGGCTCCGATGAACTTGACCTGTCTGGACGGCGTGAAGTGTGACTTTTCCTGGTTGATCACCAGTCCGAGAGAGTCCAACAGCTGCACGGCGAACGAAATTGCCTCTTGGAGGTCTTGTTGGGAGTCTGCGACAAACAACCAGTCGTCCAGATAAGGGAAAACTCTGTAGCCTCTTTGATGGAGGTATGCTACCACCGGCGCCATGCACTTTGTGAAGACCCGAGGGGCTGTGGCAAGGCCGAAAGGGAGCACGTTGTAGTGGTACGCATCAGAGCCGACGGCGAAGGCGAGGAATCTCCGGTGGGACTCCCGAATCCCGATGTGGAAGTAGGCGTCCTTCAAATCGACTGTCGCGAACCACAGGCCCTGGTAAAGAAGAGTCACAATAGAAGCCAGGGTTACCATTCGGAACCGGCGATATTCGAGGAAGAGGTTCAAGTCTCTCAAGTCCAAGATGGGTCTGATGCCCCCGTCGGCCTTCGGTACCGTAAAGTACCTGGAGAAAAAGGCCCTGTGGTAGGATTCAGGGGGTAGCGGGGAAATAGCCCCCTTGTCAAGTAATGTGCGCACTTCGTCGAGAAGGGTGTCCGAGGGGGGGGTGGAAATGAGAGCTCCGGTGGGCGGGAGCTCTTCGAACTCGAGGGTATAGCCCCTACAGACAATGTTTAGCACCCAAGAGTCGGAGGAAATGGAAGCCCATACGTTGGCAAAGGGCCTTAGAATGTCTAAAAAACACCTAGGGGAGGCGTTGTGCGCGGGAAGGTTTCATGCCCTCTTTTTGGATTGGTCAGGGTCCTGTCGGCGATTTCTGCAGTACCGGGAAGACTGATTGCGGCGGCCAGAGGATGAAGAGGACTGGGACAGGTATCTCTGACGCTGAGAGCCCTGCTGGTGAAACTGACGGTCCTGGTAGGATGACCTATTGAATTGGCCCTGCTGTTGTTGCCAAGGATGGAACCACCTGCGGAAGGGAGCTGGAGCGGGGGCAAACATACCATGTTTTCTCGCCGCCGTCTTCATCCTGAACTTTCGATTCAGTTTGTCATCAGTCTCGGCGTGGAACAGGCCCGAGTCATCTATAGGCATGTCTTCAATGGTAGCTCTGACACTGGAGTTAAGGTCCGAGCCCCGCAGCCAGGCGTGCCTCCTCAGGGCGATGGAAGCTGCCATGGCTCTGCCAGAGCACTCCACGATGTTTCTGGAAGCCGTGATAAGCCAGGCGCCAATGGAATGGGCCTCATCCCTTATCTCGGTGAGTGTCCTCTGGACTCCATCCGGAACGTCCGGCACAATTGGGGAGATGCCCTCCATCAGGGTTTGGATATAGGCACCCATACATGCAGTGTAATTGGTCGCCTTCACTGTAGCCTTTCTGGCTAAGGCATCAATCTTTTTGGCCTCCTTGTCCAATGGCACCACCGCCTGACGCTGAGTTGAGGTCTGCTGGGCGCCTTCAACAATTGCCGAATTCTGGCGAGGGTGAGAGGTGAGCCATGGTGAGGCTGGAGCCGAAACCCTATAGAGGGACTCAATCTTGCGCAGCGGGCCGAGGAGCGAAGAAGGGCAGTCCCAGGAGCGCTTGACTAGAGTCTCTAGGGACGGCAGGAATGGAACCGATGGTGTTGAATGGACCCGGTCGTGAACCCTGCGCTCGACGGGGTCCTTGGCCTCTTCCTCGGGGTATGAAAGTTCAATGTCCAGAGCCCTGGACATCTTGATGACGTGCTCAACAAACGACCTCACATCATCCGTAGGGGAGGCTGCTTCTGGATGGTGAAGGAACTGAGGAGAATCCTGGGCCAAGTCCTCCACACCCGAAGAGTCCTCGGAGCCGACGGGCTCAGGTTCGGAGTCCGAAGCAATCAGGTCTATGGTAGCAGTAGGCCTGGGGCGTTCCGTAGGCCGGCTTGCAGGCAGCAATGCAGATGCAGTCGACGGACCTGGTCGGTCGGTGTGTTCCTCGTGACGGTGTCGCTCTTGACCATGAGGCTGGTCACGGTCACGGGGACGGTCCCGAGTCTGGACAGGTTTGGCCAGAGCCACCTCTCTAGGGACTGGCAGAAAAAATTGATCAGTCTCTGAGTCATAAAAGTATTGAGGATCGTCAAGGGCCCGAGCCGGAGATCGCGAAACCGGTGAAGCTGGCGAGGGGGATCTCGGCGGGAGATTAGAGTGGTCCTCATCGTCCGAGAGGAGAAAGGGAAGCGTTGTCGAAGCCGACTGTGCTGGGACCGGCAAAGCCTGGACGGTGGCATCCCCGTCGTGGGCCCCCACAGGGGAATGGTCACAATCCCTCACAGGTGGATGGTCCTTCACCAATGGTGTGGCCAGAGGATCGGTCGACACCGGAGAGTCAGGGCGAGGGCGATCTCAATGAGACTTTCGGGAACCAGCAGCCTCCTTTGAACGGTTCTTGGAAGGAGACCCCGAATGGGAACTTAAGTGAGTGGTTGATTTGGCCTTCTTGGCCGAAGACGACGCCAAGTCCGGGGCCGATGACTGCCTCTTCTTGGCAGACTTGTGGCGAGCCAGCGCATCCGGGGGAAAGAAGGGGATCGGTGACTCCGAAATAGCAGCCGTGCGCCCAGCCCGGTCCTTGCTTCGGGCGTCGGAGTCCCTCGAGTCCGAGGGCTCCGGTTCGGAGGCGGTGCTCCTCGGTGTGGGGTCATCCGACCTGGCCGGCTTTAAATGGTCCGGCGATCCGGACTTGGTCTTGGCCCTCTTGGAGCTGGACGATGCCGAGGAAGCCT
>NW_024810190.1:0-2977 GCF_019175285.1 Sceloporus undulatus | reverse complement strand
TCAATGATGCATGCGTCCTAAGAGTCCAGAAGCCGCACCAAAGCCACGCTCGGGCTGGAGCGTGGCTTATGTGCGGCTTCTGGACTCTTAGGACGCATGCATCATTGAAACACCATACCTCCACTGTGACTCGAAGCAGCTTTATTTTGGCTGTCTGTAACAGGCCTTTATTTACTTTAAGGGTTTCTTCTTCCTGTTGAAGTTGTCCAGGTGTTTGTGGATTTCAATGGCATTCTGTGCATTCTGACCTAAGAGTTGTTGGCATGGTCTAGCCATTCAAACCACATTTTATCCCAGGATGGTTTATAACATGTTCTGCTACTGCTGATTTTTCTGGCTGACCCAGTCTGCAGTGTCTCGTGTTCCTTGATTCTTATTTGAACACTGTGTTTGGTGGTTCCTATGTAGACTTGTTTGCAACTGCTTTCCTGTTTTCTTTATGTTCAGCTGTAAGCCGGCCTTTGCACTTTCTTCTTTAACTTTCCTTAATAATTGTCTCTTTTGAGATGACATGGGGCAACAGTAGGGTTCTCCTATGGGGGCCCTCCAAGTGCAGCACAAGGCCAAGTATGGGGTGAACTCCTGTGACCGTGAGAAGGTCTTGCCTCTCCTTTGCTGAGCGCAGCATTTGCTGGATTTTCTTGGTCGGTTTGTAGACCATTTGGAGGTTGTGTTTCTTTACCAGTTTCCCTATTCTGTCTGTCATGCTGTCTAGCCATGAGCAATCATGTACATGCTGAGTCAAGGCTGCTGCAGATAGTTGTATACAGGACTTTGTATCCCGCCTCTCCCTGTATTGGATCGAGGCAGGTAACAACAAACATAAGAACAATAACAATAAAACACAACAAACCACAAGTAAAAACATAGGAAAACATATAAAATCCAATTCCCTATCTCCCTCCCACCTTAAAATACCATTAAAAATGACAATTCCCAACTGGAGAGTGAACATTCTGAGGAGGTCAATTTGGGAAGGCCTGCCGGAAGAGATCCGTTTTTATTGCCTTCTTAAAGGCCTCCAAAGATGTTATATGGCGGATCTCCTGCGGCAGGTCATTCCAGATTTTTGGAGCAGCAACAGAAAATATCCTCTGGGAAGTTGTTACCAGTCTGGTTTTCTTCGACTGCAAGAGATTCTTCCCAGAGGACCTGAGAGTGCAGGAAGGATTGTATGGATTCCTCCACATAAGGGGAAATCAGTGTATGCTGGAGCCCCACAGGAAGTAATGGGGCTCATGCCTGTGGTGCACAGCAGCACACGCATGCCATGAGCACACTGTCCCATTAGTTCTTCTGGGGTGCGCAAGGGGCTCTTCCAGCATGGCTTTCGGCATATGCTGAAAGCCGCGTACGGTGCGCCCACATAAAACGCAGGTGCACTGTACTCAGCTTGTTGGGGGCAATTGGCTAACAGATTTTAAACTGCTTAGAGAGTTCTTAGTTCACTATTAAGCGGTACAGAAATGTAAATGCTAATGCTATTGCAACAACAAATAGATTAACTCTCTCTCTCTCTGTGTGTGTGTGTGTGTGTGTGTGCATGCATGTGTGTGAATGCATGCCTTCAACTCAACTGTTGACTTATTGCAACCCTATTAATTTAACAGGAGTTTCTTAGTAAGAATACTCAGAAGTGATTCTGCCAGTTCTAGCTCTAGGTCACAGTATCCTCATCACTCTTCTCCAGTACCACATTTCAGATGAGTTGATTTTCTTCCTGTTAGCTTTCTTCACTGTCCAGCTCTCTCATCCATACATGGTGATGAGAAATACAGTGGCTTGGACGATTCTAACTTTAGTGCTCAGTTATATGTCTTTACATTTCAGGATCTTGCTTAGTTCTTTCATCGCTGTCCTTCCTATTCCTAGCCTTCTTCTGATTTCTTGACTTCAGTCTCCATTCTGATCAATATTTGATCCAAGGTACAGAAAATCTTTGACTATTTCAATTTCGTTATTATCTAGGCTGAATTTATGTAGATCCTTCATGGTCATTATCCTTGTTTTCTTATGTTCATCAGTTATCCTGCCTTTGCACTTTCTTCTTTAACTTTCTTTAATCTCTTGTTTAGATTTCTGTAATGCGCTCTACATGGGGCTATTTTGTACCAAGTTCGGAAGCTTCAATTGGTTCAAAATGCTGCAGCCAGATTGGTCACTGGAATATATAGGTTTGACCACACAACACCAATATTAAAATCTCTTCATTGGCTGCCAATCAGCTTCCCGGCCCAATACAAAGTGTTGGTTATTACCTTTAAAGCCCTATATGGCTTGGGCCTGAATTACTTGAGGGAATGCCTCTCCCTACACAGTCCACCCCACATTCTCAGGATATCTGGGAAGAAATTATTAGTGCAAAAACTAGGTCAGTGGTGGCGAACCTATGGCATGAATGCCAGAAGTGGCACTCAGAGTCCTCTCTGTGGGCACACACACCATCACCTCAGTACAAAGTTCGCCAGAGTTTGTTACTAGAAAGTCAGAGGGACATGGCACTTTGCGATATATATGTGGGTTTTCGGTTGCAGCTTGGGCATTCAGTCTCTAAAACGTTTGCCATCACTGAACTAGGTTAACAACAACTTCCCACAGAGCATTTTCTGCCATAGCCCCCAAGTTATGGAACGACTTGCCAGAAGAGATCTGCCTTATTACCACCTTAGATGCCTTCAAGAAGGCACTCAAGACGGATCTCTTCTGGTAAGCCTATCCACCAAATTTGCTGTAAAATATTACACCTCCATTAGTACTGTATGTTTTATGAAAGTTAATTGTATTTTATTAACCTTATTGTATTGATAATATGCTATTGTTTTTATTGAATGTATTTGATATGTTTTTATTGCTGGAATAATTTGTTTGTTGTAATCCTGCCTCAATCCTCAGGGAGAGGCAGGAAATAGAAATAAAAGTTATTATTGTTGTTGTTGTTGTTGTTGTTGTTGTTGTTATTAATTGTTCCAAGTCTGAT
>NW_024810189.1:0-2977 GCF_019175285.1 Sceloporus undulatus | reverse complement strand
CAAAGTGACTCGAAGCAGCTTTATTTTGGCCTGTCTATAACAGGCCAGTGATAATGAAAGGTTATGCTACCAATTTATTTCTCTCAATTAATCTCAAAGGAGATTATCAAATGGGAGCAAAGTGACTTGCTCCCATCCTTAAAGCGTGCTAATAGTGCGATCGGGGGGAAGATTATCATACCCTCATGTACTTATCCCTTTCTTCTCCCATCCATAAAGAGTAATGGAGCCATCATTGAGTATTAATGGGAACTCCCATTATTACCCAATAACGGCTCCATTACTCTTTCTAGATGGGAGAAGAATGGGGTAAGCTCACGAGGGTGTGATAGTCTTCCCCTCGATCACACTATTAGTACACTTTAAGGACGAGATTTTGCTCCCATCTGATAATCTCCAAAGTTGCTACAAGACCCCTTTGCATACTGAGTTATTATACTGTGGTCACAATTTATTTGATTTTGAGAATCCAACTGTATGCCCTCCAGATTACAACTATGCCTTAAAATGTTATGAAATCCTTTTTCTGCTCCATCTTGTAGAAATCTTTGCAGTACAATGACTAATTCAAAGGCTAATGTATTTTGGATTTAAATTTCTATATATCTGTCTATCTTCTGTAGTTATAATTATAGCTTATTATATTCATTAATTATGTAATTACTGTGTTGTTTTGTTAGGCATGTATTAATCATGCTGTTCTGTTCACATTAGGTTTTATGTATATTTTGGAATTTGTTTTGTTTAATGTGAGGTTGAAGGCTTTGTTTTGTTTGCTAGTTAGATTTATTAATTACTGTATAGCAGACAGATCTCAGGTCAACAAAAATGCTTTGTGAATGTTAGGGCAGTTTAAACATTTTTGGACAAGGTGCCAAGACAACAGAAGATGACAGTAATTGAATGAACATGAAGGCTCAAATGTCAATTTTTTGTTTAGACTATGTGAAGCAAAGAATATATTGTGTTTTTATGCTTACAAAAGAAGCAAGGCAAATAAAAACCTAAATCCACATGCTTCATATAAAAAGTAGCAGAGTAAAACGATCAATAAAATCCAGCAGAAACTGAAATAAATCAAGCATCAAGAAAACAAAGATCTAAAAATATCACACAGTTAAAATTGCTACAGAACAGAGGTGCAAAAATATATCAGGTTTAAAAAGCTATGAGAATAAAAAGGTATTTTCCAATATTCTACATCACCTGTTTAGCTATGCAGCTGTAAGCAATGTCTCCTGGCCTGACTCCTGACGCTGACTTTATTGGGGTTCAGCAAGAAAACCCACTGATAGGCTCGCGTTAGGGTCGACATAAGTCGTGACCAGCTTGAAGGTATACAATACAAACACACACACACACAGCCACAGTGAGTGATGAAAGTCAGCTCAGCTGGCAATGAAGGTGCAGGTGGATGACCTTTCCAATCCCTTGTCACCAGTGGGCAAGACTGTGACAAGGAATTGTGAAGGGGCCTGCTTCCAGTTGTGAAGCCTTCCCCACCCTGGAGGAAGGGGGAATGGAAACATCATTATCCTCTTCCCAGGTCATGAGCTGCTGCCTGGTAAAGTAAATATGGGAGAACATTTGTGATTGTGGCACTATTGCCACTATATGACTACATAGTGTTAGTGAATATAGAGCAGTTATGGATCCACAACTAGAATCATAGGGTTGGGAAGTGTCAGAGGTTGGGGGACCAGAATCCTGGACAATCAACCAGTCAGCTTGATTATTGAAACAACAGAACTTTATTGAAGGTTCCAAGATCAGCCATGTCTCATCACCCAGCTTCTAAGCTGAGACTGACCCCTCCCAGCCAAAGCAATGCATAAGTCCCCCCGAAGCCAAAGCACTCCAACCCCAGCAAAAGCCCGTGCAACAGGACCCCTCCTTCCCAGCACTAGTCCCCATCCTCCATCCCTATCCCCTGAGAAACGAAACTGCATTCCAAATCTCTGCAGGCCAGCCTCTCAAGGACACTAGATAACTCACACCTGGTCCAGCCTAGTACTACATATCACCATCTCTACAAGCTATGCGAAGCGCAACCCATCCCCCCAGCATCCACAGTTAGAATACATCTGGTAGAATACTACAGGATTCTAAAAGTCTGCCCCCCAGAAAAGAACCCCCCACACACAGAAGGAAATGTATTATCTCAAAGAAGAAACAGAAGGTTTGTCAGGGTACAGAGAATGAAAATGAGCTACCAAATCAGTCGCGTTCACATGTACCACTGACACCCACTCATCATGATCCGAAGGAAAGTGTTTCCAACGGATCAGGTACTGAAGCTTGCCCCTATGAACCCTCGAGTCCAAAATTTTTGAAACTTCAAAATGCTGTTGTCCATCAATCATCATTGGAAGTGGCGGGGAGTCGGCTCTCCTCCATTGGCCCGTGCTCCGGTCCGGCTTCAGCAACCTGAAATGAAAAACGGGGTGTAGATGTCTATAGGATTTGGGGAGGCACAGTTCAGCAGTCACATCATTGACAAGCCTCTTGACAGGAAAAGGGCCAATAAATTTAGGTCCCAGTTTCTTGGAAGGATGTCTAGTCTTTAAATTTTTTGTAGACAGATAAACCATGTCCCCAGGTTTAATGTCCCAACCAGCAGACCTTTTCCTGTCTGCAAACTTCTTGTACTGTCCCTTGGCCTCCTCCAGAGCTTTAGTGTTTTCCAGCGATGGAGAGAAGGCATCCTTGATGTATGGGTTAGACCCTGTGGCTTGCTCTAGGTCAGGCAGGAAGTAGACAAAACTTTAGAGGCGTGTCCACAGGATAGGACTAACCCCCAAAGCAAGTTTCAGTTTCGTTTCTGCCTCTGCTCTGGTCAGATGCTTTCAGATCAGCTCTGCTGCTTTTCCTCCTCTATTTCTTTCAACAGACCTTCTATCCCAGGGTCAGTTTCACCATCCAGATCCAGCCTGGCTCAACCTTCACGCTTGGAGGTTGAACGCCAAAATATGATAAA
>NW_024810188.1:0-2977 GCF_019175285.1 Sceloporus undulatus | reverse complement strand
AAGAACAAGATTGTTGAAAAACACATTTCTTTTGTGTGTGAAGTAAAAACTTCTCCCTGTTTTTTCCGTGTTCTGCCTGCCTTTGCTGCCAAATTTTCCAATAGAGAAGTAATGCCCAGGGAGACATCTGCTTTGTTAACACAGATATATCCGTATTTAATACTAAAAACAGCTATATCCTGCTTTATGGTGAAAGCTCTGAGGACAGGGAAGGAAAACATAGTCGTTTTTCCACTGAAAGGCTATTGAGAAAACAGGAGTGTTTTCCTGATGCAATCAAGTCCTTTGCAGATCTTTGAGACTTGCATGGGAATGGGTGATGGGAGTTGTAGTCCAACATAATGTGGATCATGGGGAAAACAGGGAGGGTGACACAGGGGGGAAAATCTGCCTCTAGAACGCCATTCACATCTTAAACCATTCAGTATTTTCTCAGAAGTGGATTTTTGGACGCTTCTGGGATTTCCGTTTGCAAATAAATGTCAGGATTTCAGTCTTCGACTTGCTTTTTCTATGAAAGCCACTGGGGGGCGCCATAGTCACAGCCGGGGAGAATCTAAGTTTAATTAACGAAGCTTGGAAAAGTTACCTTTTTGGAATACAATTGCTAGAATGCTGGTTTTGAGAGTAACTTCTCCAGACCCAGGTTCTCAGGCTTTGCAAAGTTGGCAAACTTTCGCACTAGTTCTGACTAGAAGCAGATTATAGTGTGATAATAATAATGATAATGACGATAATAATAATAAAATACTAATACTAACACTTGCTTTTAACAAACAGAGCAAAGGCTGCAAGCAAGTAATAGAATTGGTATATTATTATTGTCATCATCATCATCATCATTATGTCCCATTTCCCCCCAAAAAATTAGGACTCAAAGCAGCTTGCAGTTTAAAAGAGCAATTCAAGTAAAAACATAAAAGTAAGCATTAAAACAGAATTAAACTATTACAATATGTTGTTGTTGTTATATTGCTATCCTCTGAAGTTTCCATAGCCAAACTGGGATTTGAATCCTTGTCTCCAGAGTCCTGCTCCAGTGCTCAAACCTCTACACCACACTTATTTTTATTCTATCCTCAAACTGGTTTATAACAGGTTAAAGAACAGTTCAAGTCCCCAAGATGCAAAAGTTAAGATGAGACTAAACCCTCAAAAAATTACAACCACATTAAAAAAAAGGCAGCATGAAACATGCACAAACAGACCAGCGCAACCGTTATCGAAACCCAGCGCATTATTTTGGTGCAACAGGCCTTAGATAATAGATATCACAATGTATAATACATGCCTATACAGAAAATGTAATCCTCTGCAAAAAGGAAGCCGCTTCCTCCCTTGCTCGCTCTCTCTCTCTCTCTCTCTCTCTCTCTCTCGGGGCCATGCTGTAATGGTTATTTTTAGGAAATAGATTTAAGTTTTTGGGTACTCCCCCCCCCCCCCCCCCCCCGTTTCCCAGAGGGTTTTTGTTATTGGATGGCTGTTCATGTGAAGAAATGAAATTGTGGGTTTGCAGGCTTTGGGGTTTTCCTGTTGCCTGAGATTCCTTTTAAACCAAGAGGGGGGGGGGGGAAGCTGTGGTTTTGGGAAGGCAAACGATGCCCTCTTCCTCTGAACAAGCAGAGAGGGGGTTTTAGTAGGTTTTTCCTTACCTTACCCCTTCTAACTGGCTTTAACTTTTAGCTTACGCTTCTAACTAACTCTTGCCTTATCCTTCCAACTCAAGCTCTCATCTTACTCTTCTAACGCTAAGTCTTACCTTAATTGCTCCAGCTCTAACTCTGATATTAGCCCTCAACCTACGCCTGTAACTCTTATCTTACCCCTGTAACTCTAGCTGTTAGAATAGTAAGAACTCTTCTAATGCTAACCCTTATCTTTCCCTTCCAACTCTAGCTCCTTTCTTTCCCCTCTAATGCCCTTATCTTATCCCTTCAACTCTCATTTTACCCTTCCAACTCTTATCCCTCTAACTCACATCTTACCTCTCTCACTCTTACCTTACCCTCTCTCTTATCTTACCTCTCTAACTTTCTCATCTTACCATTCTCTTACCTTACCCCTTTAACTCTTATCTTACTCCTCCAACTCTAACTCTCATCTTACCCCTCTACCTCTTAACTAAAGTTGTACTCCTCTAATTCTCATTTTGTCCCTCATACTCTCATCTTACCCCTCTAACTAACTCTTATCTTACCCCTTCTCCATCCCACCCCTCCTTGTTCCAGGCCAGAAGCCGACAGCCATTGTTTCACCTATGGCAGGGACAACCCGGGATGTGGTGGAGGCCACATTGAACATCGGTGGATTCCCTGTGGTGCTGAGTGACACGGCTGGGCTGAGGGACACCAGCGACATTATTGAAAAAGAGGGCGTCAGCCGTGCCCGCCAAAGGTACAAGGGACAGAATGGGTTTGGCTGAGGGTGGGATTGGAGGGCAGTGGCTACAGCATGTGGCTTTTAAACCAGTGTGGAAGAAATAATACGTCAGCAGGCATGAAATGCACAGATATAGGATGGGGGACACCTGACTGAATCAGACCACATGTGAAAGGGATCTAGGAGTCCAAGTAGACCACAAATTGAACATGAGTCAACAGTATGATGCGGCAGTTAACAAGGCCAATGCAATTTTAGGCTGCATCAATAGAAGTATAGTATCTAGATCAAGGGAAGTAATAGTGCCAATGTATTCTGCTCTGGTCCGGACTCACCTGGAATAATATTGTATCCAGTTCTGGGCAAAACAATTCAAAAAGGACATTGAGAAACTGGAGCCATGTGTCCAAAGGAGAGAGACTAAAATGGTGAAGGGTCTGGAAACCATGAAGCCCTATGAAGAAAGACTTAGGGATCTGGGGATGTTTAGTCTGGAGAAGAGAAGGTTAAGAGGGGATATGAGAGCCCTGTTTAAATACTTGAAGGGATGTCATATTGAGGAGGGAGCAAGCTTGTTTTCTGCTGCTCCAGAGAACAG
>NW_024810187.1:0-2977 GCF_019175285.1 Sceloporus undulatus | reverse complement strand
ACAATGTTGGTATTCAGCAGAAGAGCCACAGTGTAGGACCTTAGCCACTGTGTGAGGATACAGAAAGGAGCATCTTCCACAGTGGCACTTTGGTGGGAGAATTGACTTGTGAATGAAAACTACTCCATTTTCTAAGAGTTTCTCACACTGAAAAAAACATTGCTAAAATGAATCACTGCTTCCTTCAAGAATGAAATTAGTGAAGAAATACATTGCCATACCAAATGTATCAATGATTTGATAGAATATAAAATTGCTTCCTATGCCCTTTCTTTCCTGTTGAGTTCTGCCTTTAAACATTTAGTGAACTAACTAGTTGGGAAGAAAAGATGATGATGGGGATTATTTTATGTTAGCTACATCTGTTTTCAAGACACCACTGAGATCTCAGATGTTCATCATGCTGTAAAAACTTAACTTTGGAGAAGGTAATGAGGGGAAAGCAGGACAGGCTTGAGTAGTTATACCACTCTGTTTCTAAGACCTTTAATTTGATGCATTACAGTTGATGAGAAGAGGGGGAAAGCTTTCACTGTAGATTCCATTCAGCTTTCAGAGTTTTCAAACTGGAATCTTTGCTTTTTTTTAATTTAACCAATATGTTTAATTAGTGGTGAATAAAATTTATGTCCAAAGTGCATACAGATTAAAGAAAATGTAGCCTAATTGAATCACTCCAATTCAAATACGGTTTATTAAATGCCTCCTATCCTCTGGCATTATTAGAGAAGCATGAAAGGAGAAGAAGGGGGTGAGAGAAATGAAGATTAAAAAGTAAAATTGTCCGGTGACTTCATGCACTGGCTTAGACTAGAAAACTCAGCAAAGCTCATTTAGCCCAGGTCTTAAAATCCATGCACTTGTTAATGAGAAGCAGGCTACCTCCCAACATGAAAAATGGAGCTTATATTGCATGCCCTGTGTTTGTAAACCAGTAATTTACATTGATCCACATCTAATTTGCGGGCTCCATTAAGTTCCATAAGGTAGGCATATGTTCAGAAGGTTTGAACGTGGAAGCAAGGGATTTTTTAAAAATGCATTCATTAAGGAGTATGCAAATCTTTAAGTAGACTCCATTGACTCAGAATTGTAAGAGGTGTTAGGATAAGACGTATGAAGTGTGTACATGAATGGAAGGAATATCTAGGTTGCTGTTGCCTTAATTTTTTAGGTGTATAAGTGAACCATTTGCAGTCCTCATTAAAAAAAAGACATTTATACGACTCCAGAAATTTCTTGCCCTGGATTGCTGCTTTGATGATGGTGTTGGCTTTGATTTCTGTTGGACCAGAATGGACTGGCTGATGTTGTTGTGCATCTTCAAGTTGTTTTCAATTAATGGTAACCCTAAGGCAACCCTATCAGGTTTTTCTTTTGCAAGACGTGTTCAGAGGGGTTTGCCCTTGCCTCCCTCTGAGGCTGAGAGAGTGTGACTTGGCCAAGGTCACCCACTGGGTTTCCATGGCCAGGCAGAGATTCAAACTGTGGTCTCCAGAGTCGTAGTCCAATGCTCATACCACTAGACTGTGCTGACTCTTGGGTAACCTGTGACATAGCCCCAAATCAGATGCTTAAGGAAGCCTCCTCACTAGAGATTTAAATCCTTGACTCTTTTATCCATATACATAGGGATGAAAAATTGTGGTAGTTTTCTCCCTATTGCAAGGGGAAATGAACATTCTGTTGTAGTATCCTCCCCATATTTGGACATCTCTAAGTGATACAGAGGCATTGTTCTGCATAGAAATACAAGTATGCATAAGTAAGTAACATCTCTTGACCTGATTCCCCTAGTCCATCTTACTAGCCACCTGCAAGCTTGGATGAAGGAGGTGTCTTTAGCTGGCAACTGCGGACCCAGCAACCAGCAGCGGCACGAGATTGCCCCTTCTGGGCGGTCTGTAACGAGCCACAGTCTGACAACATAGTCTACTGAATATAGAGCAGTATGCAAAGGGATCTTGCAACACCTTTAAGACTAAGACAAAGAAGTCAGTGGCACAAATGTTCTTAAATTTCAGTCTACTTTTCAGATGCAGACTGAAATTTACCAAACTGAAGCTGCTTCAAGTCACTTTGGAGTGTGTTGTTTAAATTATGCATGCACCCTTAGGACTGGATCTTGGCTTTGGCACGGTTTCCAGACTCTTAGTATGCATGCATCATTTAAACAGCATACCTCCAAAGTTACCCGAAGCAGCTTTATTTTGGCCTGTCTGTCTGGGGCCTTAGTTAATTTTAAAGATGCTACAAGATTCCTTTGCATACTGGTCTAGATTAACATGACTATGTCTTTGAATACAGAGCAATTATAGATCTATAACTCTAAGTTATAAAATCACAACTGCCATATTGAATGCCAGCCATTTTTTTGTCACAGAATTTATTTTTCTATTGGATTGGGGGTGTGGTGTTTAAATGGGGCTTGAGCAGAATGGATCCCCTATGTAAAGGAAGGGCAGACTGTATTATTATTTGGTTTAGCCCTTAGTAAGTGTTTTTACAACTTCAGCTGTCAGGAGTATCAATCCTTATTCCTGAAAATTCCCATCTAGCATCTTCTCACTACTGTGCTTCTCTGCTCCTACAATAGACTTGAGTTGACTGGCATGGGGGCAATTCAGCCTATCTTGCCAAAAGCTAATAGGCTAGATTAAATTTTCCTCACCCAAGCTCCCAAAGCTGGTGAGAAAGAATGATAGCTAAGGCGCTTTACAGACGCGCACAAAGTATGCACTCTGCACGTACTAGGGTTGCACGAGAGCGTGCTAGGGTTGGGAATCGGCATCGCTTCCACACGCCACAAATCCTAGCATGCGCGGAGTGGCACAAAATGGCAGCGCCCATTCCACACAGGCGCCGCCGTGACTACGTCACGACCGCTCCACCTCCAAACGGGGCAGCACAGAAGTGACGTAGTGGGGGCGCGCGAGGGCACCTGAGGCACCCTTTCTGCGGCCCTGGAAGGAGCTCC
>NW_024810186.1:0-2978 GCF_019175285.1 Sceloporus undulatus | reverse complement strand
TCTAGGAAAATGTGGTCACTCCCAGTGTATCCCATTCTATTGGTATTTTGAAGTGATCAAATAATACCATTTCCCCGAAAATAAGATTTACCCATAAAATAAGCCATAGCAGGATTTCAAAGCATTTGTGCAATGTAAGCCATACCCCGAAAATAAGACATATTGATGAGCCTGACGTGGAACAGAAGGAGTGGAAAGATTGGGGGCAATGGTTCTAAAGGAAATGGAGTCACAAGAAATTCAGATTGGAATTCCGGGTTTGGAAAGTTATGACGATGTTTCAGATGAAGACGACTTAACTATATTTGAATAAATGTAGATTGTTGTACCATACTTAATAAAAATAAGACATCCCCTAAAAATAAGCCATACTGTGTCTTCTTGAGGACAAATAAATATAAGGCAGTGTCTTATTTTCGGGGAAACACGGTATTTGGGATGCATCATGTTTCTTCCTTCCCTTTTGCTTAGTCACTCTCTGAATGAGGTCTATTTTCTATTGCAGATTACCTTTGGGGATGTTGCTGTATATTTCACAGAGGATGAATTGCAACTGCTGAATAAGAACCAGAGATGTTTGTGTGAGGAGGTCATGATGGAAAACTATGAGAATGTGAACTTTCTGGGTAAGGAACTTGAGCCCGTTGTCCTTGCTAATTATTACGCAATGCTGGGAGGGATGTAAGGGGACAGTATTATGTTGTTATTGTTTGTATTATGTATTTTTATTTTGTCTTGTAATCCCGCCTTGATCCGTAGGGAGAGGCAGGAAAAATAAATAAATAAATAAATAAATATTATTTCTTAGGAGACTGAGCATCTTTTCGTATTGCATTGTCTGAAGATTCCACTTTAATTGTCATGGCAACATCCTTTGGAATCCTGGGATTTTTAGTTTCATGAGGCATTAGAGCTCTTGAGGAGCCTAAATACCCCTCTCTAAACTGCCAATCCTAGGATTTCATAGGAAGAAACCATGGCTGTTAATATTTTTGTCCCTCAGCACATCCCAGGCCTAGTTTACTGAGTTTTCTTTTACCCTCCTTTCAGCCTTTCTAGGGTTTGGACAGGCTTCCAACATCCTCTTGGGGAAAATGGCTGTCCTGGCCTTAAAATGGCTCAGAGAGGGCCAGAGAGGACAAAACTGCCTCTACCTCCCCTAAGGGATGTTGGGTGATATTAAGGAGCAAAACATTATTTCATTTTTTCCAGCAGGGTGTCCTCTGAGATATCCTGGGGGTCCAGTGTGGCTTCTTAAAGATTCCTCTCTGGAGCCTGAACTTCACCAAAATTGGGGTCCAACTTTCAGCCCCATTCCTCATCCTTTCTTGTTGATTTATTTGTACAGTTGTCCCTCCACATTCCCGGGGGTTAGAGTAACAAGACCCTAGAGAATGTGAAAAAACCTGCAAATAACTTGCCCCCCCCCAAGGCAGCCATTTTCAGGATGGGAGGGACAGGGGAACAGGAACACTCATTTCCTCCACCTCTCCCACCTTGGAAATGCCAGGAGAAAGGCTTTTCGGGGTGAGGGGGCGGGGAAACAGGAGTGCTCCCTTCTTCTGGCCCCTGCCGCCCTTGAAAAGCTTGGAGAAGGTCTGGGGGAAGCGCATCTGCATGTCCCCTGCCTTCCTTCCAATGCAGAGGACTCACACGCACTGTTCTCGTCCCTCCTCCGATGCCTCAGAGAGCTTGACCAAGAGTGTGTGGGGGAGCATGCATGCACGATTCCTCCACCTCCCTTCCAATGCCTCAGAGAGTTTGCCTCATCCACCTTAAGCATCAGAAGGAAGGCTGGGGACCCATGCACGCTGCTTTCGCCCCTGCTCCGATGCACCCTTCCCAGCTGCTCCCTCCATCCTAGATTTCCCCCACCCTACAGGGAAAAGCCTGGTAGGGAGGAGGAGGAGGAGTGCATGCACAGGTGGCATGACACTCGCAAATAATCAAATTCGCGAGTGTCATATCTGCGAATGCAGAGGGACGGCTGTATATTTATTATCCTTCCTTTCTCACCAAGTGGGCCTCAAATTGTCTCTTTCCTGCATCACACTCTATTCTATTTGTGTGTGTGTGTGTGTGTGTGAGAGAGAGAGAGAGAGAGACAGAGAGAGATATTGAATGTATAAAATAGAACGGCAGGGAAGAAATGCTGAAGTTGAAATGCTGAAACCTGGCAGATGGGCATCAGGGCAGATGGGAAGGTTGAAGAGTGGAGTGGAGAGAGAAATCGAAGGTGATCAGGCATCTGGGAGCAAGGGGGGGGGGGAGGAGGGAACAAGGCAAAGACAGTCTAGTTCTGTGTTGATAGGAAGGTACCTCTGGGAAAGTCCAGAATAAGGCCAGAATAGATCTCTCGTGTATTGTGAGACAGCTGTGAGGAAATTTTAAACAACTGGTCCGAGTAAACTGATATGAACTGCCTCCGGTGCTTCTTTTCATACATATAAAGGAACTCCATTTAGCAATTCTTACTAATATCTATGAAAGGAGGCAAAGGGCACACAGAAACTTTTGTCTCTGCAGTTTCCTTCCTACTTGAACTTGCTTATTTCTATTATTGACTCCAGAGGTCTTTCAGAGTTTTCAGTCTTTCTCCTTCTTTATAGGAGACCTTGTGAATCATCAGAAAAACCACACAGCAAAGAAACCATACAAATGCCAGCAGTGTGGGCAATGTTTTGCTTGCAAATCACACCTTCAAACACACCGGAGTCCAGACAGGAGAAAAACCTTACAAATTAGGTGGAAGTGACCATGTTCTCCTGGAGTATGTAATACAGTGGAAAGGAGAAGCCAGGCATAGTCAGACACGCATCCTAGACTTTAGGAGAGCGGGTTTCAGTAAACTTAGAGACGTATTGAGAGCGATTCCATGGTCAGAAATACTAAAAAATAAGGGAGTTCAGGACGGATGGGAGTTTCTCAAAAGGGAGATACTGAAGGCACAATTTCAAACAGTTCCAGTGAGAAAGAAA
>NW_024810185.1:0-2978 GCF_019175285.1 Sceloporus undulatus | reverse complement strand
ATCATCATCATCATCATCATCATCATCATCATCATCATCATCATCATGTTAGAGGCAGGAGCCAAAGAAAGTCAGTACAGCCCCATCACATCTGAAGCATGGACCTTACATCCATCTGAATTTAGAGCTCAGGAAACTTAACTTTTTGGACTACAGCTCTTAGATTCCCCAGTCAGAACTCTTCTTATTCGGCACCTCATCAAGCTACCCTTGTTATTTATTTATTTTACCTTAGTTATCAACATTTATATACTGCTTTCCTCCAAGGAACTCAAGGGGCATGCATTTGCTTACATCCAGTTGCTAATCCCAACTAAAGAAGACCTACTGAATGGTGAATGGTAAATCCACACTTACTGTATGTAATGGCAGATCAAGTGGTAATTGGTTACTTCCACTGTTTGGCAGCTAAGGGTAAGTGTCCTCTGAGTCCAGCAGAGACCATACTAATTGCCTGGATATAGACCATAGGATTTCCCCCACTTTATACTAACAGTGACCCTGATAGGTAGTTTAGGCTGAAAGACAGTGAGTGCCCAAGGTCATTCAAGTTTGCTTCATGAATGATTTGAAACAAGATATGCTGAATCCTAGGGCCCATTCACACTACACAATTATTATTCCTCTTTAACTGTATCCTCCAAATCTGTGTTGTCTGGTGAGGCACTGGAGCTTACTGGCTGAGAATTCTAAATATCCCTCCCCAAACTGTGAATCCAAGGATCTGATAGGATGAAACCATATAGTTAAAAAGGAATAATAGCTCTATAATTATGTAGTATGAATGAGCCCCTAGCCTAACATTCTGAGGACTAACCATTCGAAACACTATACTGTGCTGGCTCTCAAACTGTATAGTTATTATAGACTTTATAGTTCCAGATGGGACTTTTGAACATGTAGATTGGTCAAAAACTAGCAAATTTTATGGGACGTGAACAGAGGCAATGTTGTGTTTGTTCAAATGACTTTGAATGCCCCAGCTGTAAGTTCCTGAAGAATCTCATGGGCAGCAGAGTATTGCTCCTTCTTTTCTTGAACTACAATAAAACAGGGGTTCCAAGCACATGCAGTATCACAATAGATGGATGGAAGGCTGCATTTTCCCCACAATAGGGCACAAGCGGTTCAGGGCTGTCCCAATTAGATCAGCAGGTGTTTCCAACAGCTGACAGCCCTAAAATAGGTATCCATCTCAACCTGTGAGTGCTTCAGGAACATCACATTTGGTCTTGTCAAGGCTTAGCTATAAAACCAGGAAAAATAAGCAGATGGCTTATTGACTGAGTGAATCAATTACTTTTGTTACCTGGGCTCATGAAACCATGCATTATATATCAGCTTTCTGTGTCAAATTCTCCCTGTTCATTTCAGGAATGAGGTTTCCTGCACTTAAAAGCAGGTTAATTGAAACAGGTGTTGGAGCACATCAATGAAGCTGCTTGGGTGGACATGACACAGGGGCCAGAGAAAGTCAGTGGTTTGTAACTACATTCCTTTCCCAGCTCACTGTGATAATTAAAGCAGGGACAAGCTGTGTTGTTGAGGTTCAAGCACTTAGCAAAGCTACAGGTGGGCGTGGGATATGAAGATGATTCAAAGAGCTGCAAAGAAAGATGAATTGAAATGGCCATGGCATACATAATCCAGTTTGATGTGGTGCAAAAGTCCCTCATTCAGTATGAGGGTTGAATTCATTTTCAGAGAGAACCTTGGGGGTCACATTCCAGTGGTGGAGAGAGACACAGGGAAAAGTATGTGACCATAAATGCCAATATATCTTAATTGAAAGTTCTTAGTGCCACTTACTAAGCTCTTAGGTCTTAGAGGCACTTCAGCTACTCAGAGTTGGGTATGCCACTGTCATTGGGAATGGGAGGAAGGCATGGCCTTCTGGAGAAACCTAGTGACCCTGTTTGGGACCACATGAGGGCTGTGGATTGGGCTCTAGGGCCTGAAGTTCTTCACTCCATTTAGAGCAGCTGCTGCTTGGTAGGGATGGAATGAATATGTGAAAATACTTGGAAAAATGGTAGGGAAAAATATTTCTCAAGTGTTGGGAAACTCTGGTGAGAGTTATTCTTGTCTAACAATAAATCTTTGCAGTTTGGAACTTTTGCATGTTTTAATTTTGTTATGTTGAAGTGTATGTGTGTGGGTTAGGGAATGGGGGTGGGGTGGGGGAGAACTATGGGTGAAACAGAGTTTTCTGTGTAAATTTCCCCAGAAAGATTTCCCAGGTTTCCTTCCTCATTTTTATTTCAAAGATATAACACCAGCCTTTTGGAGCTCTCTTCTCTTACAGTATAAGAAAACATGGAAATACTCTCACTATTTGAACACAGAGAGCGCTTGGGTTTTCTTTTCTTTGCAGAGCAACAAAGTTTGCACATCATGCCGTTTTAAAGATTTCAAATACAGAGGCTTTGAATGAATTAATTGTTCAAAGCTTCCCACACCATGATGTTGGGTTCAAGTTTCTCCTGTATATATAAACACAAGGAAATTTGACAAGTAACTGTCACAGTTTAATTATCGTAGGCTTTTGCTTTGGTGATAACTTTATACAGTATACACATACTTTAAAAAGAAAAGTAACTCCTTGAAATCCTTCGTTCAGTTCAAGCTCCTTGGTAAATTTATTGCCAGCATTTCCAACGCCCAACTACAGAACAACCTGTCAACCTGCTCAAGGCTTATAAATAAATTGTACTTTCTCTCTCCCCCCCCCCCCCACACACATACACACACAAATGTACTTCATGACCCCTTTAAAACACTTTCCTATTATAAAGTACTTGAAATTTGACTCTTTTTTAATCATGATACTTTTCCTTTTTCTTTTGCCAGTAACACTTTCCTTCTGATACTCCTTCCTTTATGCAAAGGAAGAACTCCATCCCTGCATCCTGTCATAGGTGACATCTTATTCCATTTATGTTTTCCCTCCACCTTAGGACCTTATCACACAGAGAAAA
>NW_024810184.1:0-2978 GCF_019175285.1 Sceloporus undulatus | reverse complement strand
CTAATAGATTGGCAATATTTTTAACCCACCTCTTTCATTTATAACTCATTGTTTTATTTTGTTCCCAATAAAATTGAGCCATCTTTTGATGCAGTTTCCCCCTAGACTTTTTTGTTCTGCCAGACTCCGTTCAGGTTTAGGGTTACACTTCCGTGTTTTTGTCAGTGATTTAATAAAGAACATTTGAGGGGACATGGCTCTTGTTATTGTTGTCATTGTTGTCAGGTTCCTTCATCACTTCCAATTTATGGTGATCCTAAGGCACACTTATCATGAGATCTCCTTCCTTCCTTCCTTCCTTCCTTCCTTCCTTCATTTATATTATGCCTTTCTCCCAGAGCAGCACTCAAAATGGCTTCCAGAAATAGCAAACTAAAAATGTTTACAATAAAAATTTGCAAACAATTAAAATCTCCACATTAAGCACTATATCATTTAATCATTTAAAAGCCATACAAAGGTTAAAAACAAATAAAACCCAAAGTCACTCAATGGGTTTCAATGGCAGAGCAGGGCTTTAAACCTTGGTCTCACAGTCCTAGCCCAACACTTAGACCAGCATCCCATGTTGGCCCTCATAGTACAGTGGGCCCTCCATATTCGTTAGGGGCTCAGGACCACTTTGAAAGTGGAAAAACTGCAAATACCCCCCCCTTTTCTTTTCTTTTTCCTCAGAGAAGGCCTATCTAGGAATCTCTGGGTCCTCCAGTGCAACTCTAGAAGTTGACCTAAAGATTCCTAGAGAAAAGATATGACTCAAATCCATGAATAT
Source organism: Sceloporus undulatus (assembly GCF_019175285.1). Classification (NCBI taxonomy): domain Eukaryota; kingdom Metazoa; phylum Chordata; class Lepidosauria; order Squamata; family Phrynosomatidae; genus Sceloporus; species Sceloporus undulatus. The sequence continues at coordinate 2,206 of NW_024810184.1, read as the reverse complement.
GTAGGCCTGACTGTTTTTGATCTTTAATCTATTCAAGACAGGGGAGGTTGATGACACTGTGAGTACAGTCTGAATTTTAGACTGAACTTTAAAGGAAATATCCATAATGCTGAAGCCTCCCCCCCCCAATGGCAGGGAGATAATGTTCAGCAACTTAGCTCCTTCAAATTTCAAAGTAAAACTCAGAGCAAATTGTTTACCACAATGATATTAGAACCACCAGCTTCTGATATTCAAATCATTATGAACTGATAAACAAATTCATATTCTTACACAACTTTGGTGACATCATTGCATTTTATAACCAGATCATAAGTTTTCCTGAATACTTTGCTTCCTATTGAGAATGGGACATAATTTACATTCCATCTGCTGGCAAACCTACAACATTATTCCCAGGCTGTAAGCAATATTCCACCAAAAATATTTATGATCAAACTGTCAGTTAACACAAATCAAATTGTAAGGCACAAGTAGAAAACACAAAAAGAGAAAACATAAATGAATGCAATAACAGTTCTCTTTTAAATACTTCCCAGTATTTGTTCACAAATGTGTTTCGATATGATTCAGTTCTATTGACATGCATTTACCAAAATCCTATTGTGAGGAAGATGATGTGGGAGTTCTAAGCAGGATTTGGAATATTTTTTTAAAAAAGGTACTCCCCATACATACATACATACAGTATATATATATTTGATGGCAGAGAACAAACAGAAAAAGTTGGAGCTCAGGTGGGAGGTTATTTATCAAGAGAGTATTTGTAATAAGCTTGAAAAAAGTGTCAGCTTGGAGAAAGGAGAATAATAACTGAATAAAAGATTGAATGCTTTCTCCAGAAAACACTGACAATTAGTAGGTGAAAATAATAAATAAGAACTAGATGCAGATATACAAATAGATAGAAAACTGGAATAAATGTTCCAGTGTAAAGTGGGCTGGAAAATGTCACAAGTGAGGCAAATGCAACAGTCATTCCCCAACTTGATGCCCTCCAGATGTTGTCAGCTACAATTACTAGGATACCTCAGTATACCTTGGATACCTTGCTAGCTGAGGCTGATGGGAATTAGGATAAAAAAATACAGGGTGCTAGGCTGAGGATGGCTGCCACTTGGAATTATTTCCTAGGTATTAGAATTTAGTGAGACCAGGAGTGAGCAAACTATAGGACCATAACACTGGAGAGATCTGTGGGCAGGGCTGGCGCTGCCGGCTGCATGTGGGGTAAATAAGGCAAGACCTTCCACGTGGGAAACAAACTTTCCTAGAGCCACGTGCTTGCAGTAACAGAAACGCCTTTATTGGCAACTATCAAGGTAACAAAATAAACAGTCAAAGTAAACTAGGCCTTGGGAATAATCCTTCTTCAGGCTGTAGAAATAGTCTCTTCAGCGAGTTCGGCCGCTGTCTCGACGGAGGGCTCCCCACGGCGTCTTCCTCCCGCGTGTTTCTCCAGCACCTCTCGGTCTGCTTTTTCCCAATCCTGAGGCCAGGGCCCTTGCTTCCAAGTCTCCCCTTTGGCGTCCCACCATTCGCCTTCTAGGCTCACGGGGTCCCGCTGGCGCCACTCACCCTCTCCTTCCAGTCTGAAATCCCCCTCTACTCGAGGGTCTATTAACTTAACAGCCTCGTGGGGTCCAGGCCTTCTGGGACTTGCTCTTCCTACCAATGACACGGGCCTACCCACTCTCCCAGGGCTGTAAGTCACCCTTCCTTGTCTTAACTCGACCGCTTCTCCGCGTCCCCCTCTTCCGCGTCGTCTCCCTCTCCCCGCGCAAACTCTCTCCTCCTCCTTTATCCCCATGGGTTGCTCCACCCTCTTTTCCTCCTGCTCCGCCCCCGAGGCTTCCTCTGTTATTTCTCCCACCTGGTCCTCCTCCGTTCCCCCAACTCTATCACTCTCTATCTCTAACTCACTACACAACCCCCCCCTCAAGAGAGTTGGCGGGCGTGAGGTGGTCCAGGTGGCCTGTCGGGAGAAAAAATCCGCATTAACATGTAGCAAACCTTGACGGTGTTGTATCTCGAAAGCATAAGGCTGTAGAGCCATATACCAACGGGTGATCCGTGGGTTCGTGTCCCTCATAGAGGCTAACCAGGTTAAGGGTGCATGGTCTGTAATTAGCTGAAAGGGCGCCCCCCAAAGGTAGTAACGTAATTCAGTTATTGCCCATTTAATAGCCAAGGCCTCCCTCTCAAT
>NW_024810183.1:0-2979 GCF_019175285.1 Sceloporus undulatus | reverse complement strand
TAGTGATGCCCATGGGCAATGAGGTGGGTTCAAAACAAAGCAGGGAAACCTTGTCTCTTGTTTCAAAGGAAAACCACTGCTCTTGTAGCTCCCCAAGAGGAGAAGGGACATATGTACGCTATCGGTGGAGCTTCGAAAGCTTGCAATATGTATATTGTACATTTTGGTTGGTCCAATAAAGGTATCACTAGTGTTTGTGTGATATATATATATATATATATATATTTGTTGTCAGTGTGCTTCCCTCTCGCTTACACACACTCTCTCACTTCTCCACTCTCTCTTTCTTTCCATTCTCTTTGCCTGTCCCTCTCCTCCCTCCTCTTTTCCTTTTGTCTTCCCATCTGTATGTCTTTCTGCTGCCACTCCTCTTGTCTAGATGACTGTATTTATCTATTCCCCAGTGCCCCTTGGCTGTCTCTGTCAATCTTCATCCCCCTGTCTTTCTGCCTTTTGCCTCTCTATTTCTCCATCCCTCTCCACTCTTAAGTCTTGCCTGCCTATCAGCTGAACTGCCACACGCAGCTAGAGAAGAGCAGAGAACGTACGTCAGCCTCATGCATATTCAATGGAACAGCATACTCTAGAAACAAAACAAGCCCAAACCAGCTGGTTTTTGTCTTTGAAAGAAGGGGTCAGAGGGCTTTGAAGACCAGCCTGAAGAACAAAGCCAAAGGAATCCCCCCCCCATCAGAACCAAGCTTTCTAAATGAACACAGATATACGCAGACACACATAGATGCACATAGACACATGCATTTTATTCAATCCAAATGTTAATTTACTCTGACAGCTAGAAAAAAAACATGAGTATTCTTCTCACTAACACTGCAGAACATATCTAGGCTGGAAAAATATCTCTCAGACTGGCACTGAAATATGTACTTAGGAGTTTATCACACTGGGGCTAATTTTGGCATTAAAGAGAGATTAAAGTGCATTTAAACCATCCTGTAAATAAAGCAAAAATGGCGAGTAAATGCATGAACGATTATCACACGCAATTGCACAAATAAAGTGATTTTGGAAATGCATTGTCACTGTAATCCCAAAAGTAAAAAGATGCACTTACTCACCATTTTCAATGGGTGCCTTTTGTCAGCTTTGGCTAAGTTAATACTTCAGTCACAACCAGTGGTATAGTGGCAAATTTTGAAATGCAGCCACTCATGAGTGTTCCATTCACATGCCCCAAGAAAAAGTCCACAAATACAGGCAGCCATGTTGTTGTATACCAGGGCATATGACTATTTTGACATACAATTCCCATTGCAGCTGATGAGACATTATGGGAATTAGGGGCCACAGTTTCCCATTCCTGATCCATATCAACAAACAAATTCTAACACATTTCAGCATGGGCTCTAATGAGTCTTAATTGTCCATTCAGGGTGAACTCACCCCCAAATACTTTGCCTTACAAGAGGAAAGCTCTTTGTTTCTTTGGCAATCCTTTCCCCTTCCAGCTAGTGTGAGTATTCCATACCCTCTAACATTTCACAGATGAAAACTGGAAAAGATGTGGCCAAGCAACATCAGAGTGTGGTCAAGATGGCAAAAGTTAATAATAAGGAAGAAGACACAATCTAGGGGAGGCTGCAGCAGTTTGCTTTTGCCTGAGCCTCTGTGAAGGGCAAGATTCTGCCTCTCCTCTCCCTCCCTGTTGACTTAATTGAATACAAATTACTTTTGCAATTTGAACTTGGATTGCAGCAACTGAAGTAAGCCAGAGACAAAAAGGAAAAAAGAAAAACAGAGGAGTTTAATAGCAGCTGAAAAAGTAATATGGCAAAGAATTAAAATCAATCAAAACTATCCTTGCCAACTTGGGACAAGAGAGTATGAAGTTGCCTTTAAGCTCCAAGCGAACAGGGGGGATGAGATAGGATGGCAATATGTCATCCTGCCTGTTTGGCAAAGAGCCTTGGTGTGCCAACCAGTAGTGGCTGGCAGCTTCTACATGTGTGTGGATATGAATCATTCCAGTTTTATATCCAAATTTGAAAGGATCTTGGATTCAGCATCCATGTGTGTGTGTGTGTGTGTGTGTGTGTGTGGTGTAGTCCAAAAAAGTAACTTTTCCCAGGTCCCCTACCATGCAAAAAGGTGGAGTTGGCAGATTTACGTGGTGAAATTTATGGGAATGAATGAAGGCACCAACTGATATCTCAATGGTGCAATATTTTGTAAGTATTTGCCCTATAAGTTCAAAATGTGTCATTTCGGTTCGGGCAGAAACATGTGTTGAGATATGATTGCACCCCTGTTAAAAAGTTTTCATTGGCTTTATCTTCCAAACACAAATACTGTACGCATATCCATATTTTTAATTCTGCATTTGTTTCTTTGCTTGTTATTGTTCTGTTGTTGTTTATGTTATATTTTTTATCTTTATCTTAAACTCTTTAAGGCCATGCAAGATGACTGATGCAAATAGAACAGAAGGCTGCTAGAATACACATTTTCTGATATAAATAGATTTAAACTACCTTTAAATAGCTTTGGGCTGCATTCCTGAATGCACTGGGTTGGATCACAATTAATCATATTTAGGGCAGATCAAGTGGAGTAGTGGTTTGAGTATTGGACTACGACTCTGGAGACCAGGGTTTGATTCCTCATCACCATGAAAGCCATTGGGTGACCTTAGGCAAGTCACATGCTCTCAACCTCAGGGGAAGGCAATGGCAAACCTCTTCTGAACAAATGTTGCCAAGAAAACCCCCTGATAAGTTTGTCTTAGGGTCACCATAAGTGTCTGAATTTCCATTGATTTCCCTGAGATTCCTGGAGGTGTAACCAGTCTCAGTGACTTCAGTGTTACAAAAATTGGATTCAACCCATTTGTTAGAAGTAAGCACCATTAAACACAACAGGATTCTGATTAATATGCATTACCTTCTACTGTGTGATTCCTAAATCATCCTACCAATATCCAGTCTTCCAGATGTTGTAGACTTCAACTCCCAAAATCCCCAG
>NW_024810182.1:0-2980 GCF_019175285.1 Sceloporus undulatus | reverse complement strand
GGGGGGGGGTGACACCATGAGGTACCACACCAGGTGACACCAAACCTAGTGACACTACTGATATCAGTCATTTTGAACTAGGGAAAATAAACTAGGGATAAGCATCAGTGGTGTGAGGCAGTCCTTCAGATGTCCTGGTTCCAGATCATTAAATGATTTATCCTTGCTGGTGGATTTACATAGGGGATCCCCAGAAGTAAATTCTGTGATACTAGATTTTCATTTTGACATGGCATGTAAAATGCCTTGAGATAAGTGCCTTGGATTACCCATCAGTTATAATTTGTGCAGCAAAGGATCTCTTTTAAAAGTATCCATGCTTGGAATCCTATTAGAATTTCCTTTTAATACTGTGAATTTGAAATTACATTGAACTGGATTAACAGTTATTTTCTACATCTCACCCATCCTCTTGGGAATCTTGAATCTTTTCAATTACAGCAGTCATTGCAAAGGTTCAGCTCAATGGAGGATGAGAAAATACGATAGCAGGGTGACCTCTCTGACAGTTTTAATGCACTTGCAGATGTAGGCATTAGGGTTGTTGAAAGACAAATCATCTCTACATATTAAGTGATCAGTTTTCAGCTCTGGAATCTTATTTTCCAAATGTTCACCATTAATTCAACTGCTAACTGAAGCCTGCTGAAGTTTGAAGACCAGGATACAAAACTAATGCTAAGGGCATATCTACTGGACTGACACTTTAAATTGATGATCCATTAGGATGATAAACATGGTCAGAGTTTGACCTTTTTATGTAGAAGAGAGTAGCAGGGGCAATCAGTTTCTTCTGCAAGCATTTAGGAGAGTGGGAGAAATGCAAAGATTTTTTTTTCCAATTATTGGAGTGGCTTTAGGCTTAAGAGTTTTACCGGACACAGTTTTGCTAAATAAGCACCCTTTTTATAGAATAGGAATGCTTCTCGCTAAGAGAAAAGCAGACTAGCACTTAATGTAATTGGGCATTAATATATGTTAAACTGCTGTGGAGTTTCTTTCAAATTACATATAATAGCCAACCTAATACCAGCTGAGTTCTTTGTGAACAATAAATCTTGAAATGTTCCCACCCCCATCTATAAAAGATTAGCCACTTTTACTAAAGGCATGCCATTTGCAGCATGCAAATTGGCTGCTTTGAAGATCAGATATGAATAACAATACAAGAAGAAAGTCTTGAAGATATAACTAAATGTACAACCAGCCTGCTGTAATCAAGACTAATGGGTGTAACTCCTTATAATGCTACCTATAAGGAATCTCTGCAGCAAATTTATAGAGCAATAATAGACACATTCCTTTCAATAAAAAATGCAAAACTGGAGACAAGAAACGATAACATTTCCTTGTCAATGTAATACGACACACAACTATTTGCAGCATGTTGTCATATTCTTATATCTAGAAAACCTTCATAAGTTTTTTTTATAAAGATAGCCAGGACGGTTGAATTCAAAGACATAACTATGTTAGTCTGGATCAGTAAGCAAAGGGATATTGTAGCAGCTTTCAGACTAACGTAAAAAAGTTTTCAGCATACACTTTCATAGACAGAGGTGAGTAGTCAGCCTAGGAGAGCTTGTGTTACAAACCTCTTTCTCTCAGTCTCAAAGGTGTTACAACATCCCTTTGTAGACGGGATTGTTGTCATGCTGTGGGGAAAGAGGAGGAGGGTCAACACTAACTGCTTCATTCTAAACCCTTTGGAATGCATATAAGGCCAACCACCTTGGGTCCTGTGCAAGGGGAAAGATGAAATATAAATTTAAATAAATAAATAGGAGAAAGGTGAAAGATAGATTTAAATAAATAAATAAATATACCACTATGCTGCTAAAAGCTGCAGAGAACTGAGTCAGAGGTGTTAAAAGAAACAAGCAGGCCAGAAATGTCAATCTCTGGTGGTATCCAGACCAGGCGCCAGCCTGTATATGTACCAGGGTTGCCTCGGGGCATCCTTTCCAGACCCCCACAACCCTAGTATGTTGTAATGGTGGTCCCCTTTCTATATGGGCACCACCATTACGATGTCACGGCCGCGCCGCAGCCAAACAACGCAGTATGGACATGACATCATGGTGCTGCTGGAGGGCGCTTGTAGCGGCCTTTCAGCAGCACCAGAGGGAGCTCCGTTTCAGAGCTCCTTCGGCTGTGTGTTTCGCTGGCACGGCCTTTAAACGGCCACACCAGCGATACAAAGAGAAAGGGCCCGAGTGGCCCCTTTTCCCCTTTCCCCACCACTGACGGAGTGTCCTTGTGGCATGAAGCCCCAAGGACACCCCTTTCCAGGCCATGGGGAAGCGGCATTTTGCCACTTCCCCGAGGCCAGGAAAAGCGACGGATTGGGGCCTCTGGGGCTGCCGCTGTGGCAGCTGAGGCTCCAATCCATCGGGGAAAGGGGCAGGTGCAGGCTGCCCCAAAGGGGCAGTCTGTATCCCATCTCTGACACAAAACCCTCCCATGAGGTTGAGAGTAACTGTCGTTTGTACTATGACAGTTGATGTGGAAAGCAGGATGGAGCTGTCTATCAATGTGATACAAAAATAAATCAATCTTAAATATGACTAAATTGTGACCTGCACAGGGTCATCTGAATATAATAATTTTTTGCCCCTATGCAAGGTGCAATTCCTCCACCAACTGCTAATTTCTAATTAAAATAAAATGAATCTCTGTATCTCTACTTGGAAAAAACCACCTTGCCAGGTATCATTTTCTGCATTCAGAAGCAAAAGGCATTCCAAACGTATGTACATATCAGCTTTCTTTTTTTAAAAAGTAAAGCAATAAAGTTGAAAAAAATATGAATATATCACAAAAAGACAACATGGGTTTCAGAGAAACAAGTCATGCCCGACAAATCTAATCTCTTTCTTTGATAAAATTACCACCTTGGTAGATGAAAGGAATGCTGTGGATATAGTATATCTTGATTTCAGTAAGGCCTTTGACAAGGTTTCCCATTACATTCTTGCAA
>NW_024810181.1:0-2980 GCF_019175285.1 Sceloporus undulatus | reverse complement strand
GTTTTGCGTAATTACATGATTTTTCCAGGATATTTACGAGGTAAACAGAAATGATACCCCAGTGTGACAAACTCGTGTGATAAACTCCGTAGAATCATTCAATCATAGAGCTGGAAGAGTCCACAGGGAAATGCAGGAAATACTCTGTTAGGAAATACAGATGGCCCTCCACATTTGGGACTTTGGCTTTTGTGAATATGATTATCCACAGATTTGATTATTATATTTTGTCTAGAAATCTTTAGGTCCCCCAGCATGACTCTCTGGTCAGTGTTGCCAGAGGTTGCACTCGAGGACCTAGAGATTATAATAATAATAATATTTATTTGTATACCGCCCAATGGGAAACCAATCCAAACCAAGATTCTTAGACAGAATACTTCTCTAGGCATTTGCAGGTCCTCCAGTGCAATTTTATGGACAGTTTCTGGCAGCTGTTGGCTGTTGGGAAGAGAAGGATTGGGAGAAGCAGGACGCCACTGTGTTCTCAGCTTGTTGGTCTTCTAAGGGAACTGTATAATCATAGAATTGGAAAGGGTCCTCCAAGGTGATCTGTTCCCACCCTCTGCCAGTACCAACCCATTTAGAAAGGCTGAGTTGATTGTGCATTTAAACTGGGAGCAGCATCAGTGTTCCTAGTTCTGCTCTAACTCCTAGTTAGAGTGGGGATAATTTGACCTTCCAGAGGCATCTAAGCTCAGCTCCTGTGCCAACTACTCACCATCGCCCAGGAAGAGGATGAGGTTCTTGGCTTGGTGGTGTCGAGGCTGAAGTTCCAGAGCTTTTTGGATGGCCTTGGAGGCTTGCTGTTTCCAGAAGTCTGGCTTCTCTTCTTGAACTTGAAAAACAGAGGGGGATGGAACAAGCCATGGTGTCACTAGGGTTGGCATGACCCCAGTGTGGTAATGCATGCTGTCACCCCTGGGTTGCTGGTCAAGAAAGGGATTTAGTTGCCCCATCTGCCCATGGAACAAAGAAAAATCTGGGAACCAGGACCACCAGGATGCGGAGGAAGGGGAAGAGGATGCCTCCGCCACCGTTGCAGCATCTCCACCCAGCCTGGTGCCCTGAAAACCCCATACACAAACACACACAGGCAGTGCCAGGTGGGCAGAGAGCAAGCAAGAAGATGGCATCAAAAAGAGAAACTGTAGCACCAGTAGGCAGGGTGGGGTAGCACAGTGGTTAAATGCCAGTACTGTAGCCAAAACGTTGTGAATTTGATCCCACAGTTATACCAGTTTGATACCACTTTGACTGCCATGGTTCCACCCTCGGGATTTATAGCATGGGAGGGGCACTTACATATCTTTGCAGGAGAGCCCAGCTGAAACCCCACTGCTCTCAACTACAGCAGGAGAGTCTAAGCAGCCCTTCCCAGATTACAAATGCCAGTATACCCTCTTTTAGTACCAGGCCCTCTAATAATTCTCCCTTCTTGGCGCTGAGATGAGGGGAATTGCATATAAACACATCTGCAAGGAGACTTACAATCCCTTCATCTTTTCTTTAAAATGGTGCAAAATTACAGGGAAGTTTATTTCCATCAAACTGTTATAATGCCACAGTGCAGATACATCCTGAGTGAAAATGCATTAAGCTGTTAGTTTCACAGAAACTGCAATGTGGAAAACATGCTCATGTGCAAAGTTTTGGAACCCATTACTTTGAGTCCTAGTCTCTGGAGCAGCAGAAAACAAGCTTTCTCCATCCTCACTGTGATACCCCTTTAAATACTCAAACAGGGCTATCATATCACCCCTTAACCATCTCTTTTCCAGGCTAAACATGCCCAGCTCCCTACGTCTTTCCTCATAAGGCATGGTTTCCAGACCCTTCACCATTTTGGTGGCACTCCTCTGGACACACTCCAGCTTGCCATAATCCTATTTGAATTGTGGTGCCCAGAGCTGGATACAGGATTCCAGGTGAAGCCTGATCACGGCAGAATAAAGGGGCACTATTCCTTCCCTTGATCTAGACATTATATCTATATTGATTACAAATGGTCTCAATCCAGCTGTACCATCTACCAAATTCCAGTATCCCCCAGATGTCTGGTGTTCTTCATAGAAGTATACCCTCTTTTAGTACCAGGCCGTCTAATAATTCTCCCGTCTTGGCAATGAGATGAAAAGAATTGCATATAAACACATTTGTAAGAAGACTTACAATCCCTTCATATTTTCTCAAAAATGGTGCAAAATTACAGGGAAGTTTATTTCCATGTTTGAAATATTTGGGCACACAAACATTATTTTCCATGCCACCCCAGTTTCATGAGGACATTCTTGGCCAGTTTATGACATCTTCTTTCTGGTTCCCAGCCTGCACACAGCACACCCCAAACTCCCTCCACCATTCATAGGGGCATCCATCCACCCTGGCCTTAGTCAACATCCATCCTCCTGCCTTTGTCCCTCAACATCTCAAAATGATGCCCACAAGGTTTGCATTTCTTTTCCAATTCATACAGTCTGATAATGAAAGTCCTGTCTGAGCAACAGTTCACTCCATGAATCTGGCCCTGGGGAAGTAGACCAAGTCTACAAAAGGTTACAACATCTTTCAATCAGTTATCCTCAAAGATACTACAAGATTCCTTTGCATACTAATATGAGCAGACCAACAGGGCTATGTCTCTGAATTGTCTTCCATGGGTAACTCTTCTGCTTCTTACATTTTCTTTTTCTTATTACAAAAAAACATTGTTTAGTGCACACTACCATCCACTGACAGTGCTAGGAAACCATATCTGGAAGTATCCCTAATATGAATTATGAACTGAGTTGCGTGGGGAAAGGAGACAATATTAAGGAAGGCGAAAGGGCTGGAGAAAATAGTCAAACAGACATAGACGAAACAAGACAAATAGTGCATGGACCCAACAGTGGAAGGCAAAAAAACTTGCACAAGCAGCAAGTAAAGAGGACCCATGGTCTGCGATGTCTCTAGTCTACACTAATGCACAGATGAACTC
>NW_024810180.1:0-2980 GCF_019175285.1 Sceloporus undulatus | reverse complement strand
AGTCCAGTTCTGCAGCTTGGGCTCCATTCCGGAAGGAAAGATGGAAGGAAGAAAGAAAGGATGTACTCCTTCCCTTCTTCCAGAGGCAGACATTATCGTAGAGGCTATAAGTGAGGTGTCCAGTAACTCAGTGAATAAGATCATACTGGATCAATTTGAATCTGTGAGTACTGAGGATGTGGACAAGCTCCTTGGAAGTGTGAAGAAGACAACTTGCCCTCTCAACCGTTGCCCTTCATGTCTAGTCTTCCAAAGAGGAGATGCATCCTGTCACTAATGCTGTTTAACATCTACATGAAACTGCTGGGAGAGATCATCTGGAGACATAGAGTGAAGTGCTATCAGTATGCTGATGACACCCAACTATATCTCTTTATTCCCCAGACCTCTACATCAACTAATGAAGGCATCTCCCCTCTGAATGAATGTCTTCGGGCACTAATGTGCTGGATGAGGAGAAACAGGTTACAACTGAATCCAAATAAGACCGAGGTACTTGATGGGGATCCTAATCCAGGTATGGAGGTTTGTCAACCAGTCCTGGATGGGGTCACACTTCCCCTAAAAGACTGTGTTTGCAGTTTGGGGGTGCTCTTGAATCCGTTGCTCCAGACGTGAGTTCAGATAGATGCGATGGCCTGTTATCAGCTTTGGTTGATATGCCAACTGTGCCCCTTCCTGGAACCTGTAAACCCGAAAACTATCATGCATGCTCTGGTAACCTCAAGAAGTCTTGACTTCTGTAATGCGCTCTACCTAAGCTACCCTTGTACCAAGTCATGAAACTTCAACTAATCCAAAACATGGCTGCCAGAGTGATCACTGGAAGATCTAGAGGTGACCATATCACACCTATATTAAAATCTCTTAATTGGCTACCTATTAATTTCAGGGCACAGTACAAGATCTTGGTTATAACCTTACTTACGGGATCGCCTTCTCCCATACAATCCGCCCCACACATTGAGGTCCTCTGGTAAAAACTTTGCTACCATTGCCTTCTTCTGAGACTGAGAAAGTGTAACTTGCCCAAGGGCAGCCAGTGAGTGTCTATGGCCGAGTGGGGATTTAAACTTTGGTTTCTCAGAGTACTAGGCCAATACTCAAACCACTGTATAATACTTACTCGTAGGGGTCTCTTTTATGTCCACATTTATTCAGCAGAGCCTTCCTTTGAGGCTGAGAGAGTGTGATATATGCAAGCTCACCCATGGATTTCCAAGGCTGAGTGAGGATTTGAATCCTGGTCTTCTGGTCCTAGTCCAGCCCTCAGTCCATGGCACCATGCTGTTTCTCTTTCAGACCTTTCTTGCTGGCTAGACGTGGCTCCAGCTTAATCCCAGAAGATGGACTGGTCTGCCTTTCTGCTTAGATAACATAAAATTAGACTGTTTCTGGACCAGCCATGGAGGGAATTTCTAGAGGTCTGCTTGCAATCTGGGACTGCTTTGTTACCCAGCTAATTTCCACGGATGTTTGTCCATGGATTCAAGCATCCAGACCTTGAAAATAGTTTCAAAATTTATCAGTTCCAAAAATAACTCTTTTTATTTTATTTTATTTAAGGGACACTATTTTAGTATGCCCTTGTATTTAAGGTACAGTCGGCCCTTCTTATACACGGATTATTTTATACACAGATTCAAGGATGCACGGTTTGAAAATGTTAAAAAAAGTATAAATTTCAAATATCAGACTTTGATTTTCCATTTTTCATAAGGGACACCATTTTGCTATGTCGTTGTATTGAATGGCACTTGAGCATACACAGATTTAGTAATACACAGGGGATCTTGGAACCAAACCTCAGCGTATAACAAGGGTCCACTGTAACTTGAGCATGCATGGGTTTTGGCATCCACCGTGGGCCCTGGAACCAAACCCCAGCGTATACCGAGGACTGACAGTACTTTTATTTCACATGCTCACTGACTTCCTCAGAATCTTCGCATAGTCTTCTTGAATAAGATTATTGAAGCCAGAGATTCCCATTCCATGCAAAGGCAAGCATTTCCTCCAGCACTGTCCAGAGAACCTCAGTCAGGGCACCGACTATAACTTGGTGTGAGAGATCCGGAAGGGAGATGGCCCAGGGCCTGACTGGCCCAGGCCAGAAAGATGGCCAAGGGCATTGCCAAGAGGGTGCGGGGTGTCACCTGATACGCTGGTGAAAAGGGGTGCTGAAGTTATGGGTCTGGCAAGAGAAAGCGAGCCTTGCCCTCTTCTGCTTGTCCAGCAGCTCCGCTGGACCCAAAAAGGCTGTGGAAGAGAGGGATGATTGATTAATGATTTGCACAAATATACTAGGAATGCCTCTGAGTGTGGCAGCTCTTCCCTGGCTCAGGCGAGGTCAAGTGTGAGGGTGGCAGGAACATCATCCTGGCAAAGATGCCAGTCCTGAGCTGATTGCCCAACAAATTTGGGGGCAAGCCACCCCCCACAAACTCCTTAAAAGCAACCCAATCTTTCCAACAGGGATGGGAATCAGGTAGATGTTCACACATTGATGGACTGCAACTCTCACTCTCCCTCACCATTGGCCATGCTTGCTAGAAACTGCTGGGAGCTGCAATCCAGTTCTATCCAGAGGAACAGGTGATTCCGGCTCCTGTTTTCCGCCACACCTCCCTCTCTCTTCCTCTTCCCCAAATGGGTGCCTTCCAAATGTGTTGCCCTACAACTGCATCTCACCAGAAACACCTCAAACCTCACAGTCAATTGGCCCTACAAGACTCTGCAGGGAAGGTCTCTGGGAACTTTCCCCTTTGGGGTTTGAAATGAAGGTGGCGCTCCAGGTGAGGGCTTGCCATGCCCTGCTGCCAGGAGCCAGGCCTGTCCTCTGCGTCTGAGGTGGAGGCTGATATCCCAGGGCTGCAGCCACTGTCCAGATCCTCCAGAGGTAAGCCTGCAGCCAGTCCCAGGGTCAAGTTTCTAGCAGCAAGGTTTCCCTCCTCCTGAGCCAGATTGACTGGGGCCTACT
>NW_024810179.1:651-2980 GCF_019175285.1 Sceloporus undulatus | reverse complement strand
GGCCCCCCAGTTGTCAGCAACCCGGCCCCCGGCTCAAAAAGGCTGCCTACCCCTGTTCTAGTCTATACATGCAGCAGGATGAGATGGCAGGGTCCAGGTGGAGGGATAGATTGGATTGTACCACTGAAAATGTGTTGTTGCATTTTTTGAATGTTTCTCATAATCCCTCTCTTTGCAAGCTGAAATGTAACATAATGAGAAGGCTGGAGCAGGCTCAAGATCTTCTCCCATATATATCAGTTGTCCATTTGCAGAGATTTTACCTTAGCTTTCAAAAATGGCATTTCTTCTTGCCTACAGCCCTCCATTCTATCATTTTAGTAGCCTAGCTTACCACCTCATTCCATTGCACTGAGGATAGGATGTTCTTCACCTTTGCTCATAAGAGAAGGATGCAGTGGAACCCAGTAAAACTGAGCCAAAAACTAAAATTACCCGAGGAGCGATTACATACAAATAACCCAGTTATTAGTATAACTACATATAACCTGACAGGGGAGATTGTGCTACTGCCACTGAGCCCCATCCATGAGAAATTGCTGGGGAAACATACTGAAATTGTCCCCCTGCTTCATTTGGTACTCATAAAAAGAGTGGACAGTTTCAAGGTGCCAATTGCAGGCAGTATATTATTATTATTATTATTATTATTATTATTATTATTATTATTATGCTTTACTTATAAAGTGCTCTAAATTTACACAGCACTGTACATACAATCAACTAAAATAGATAAAATAAACCTGCCGGTGGCATACATTCTACAAAAATAATTAAACATGATACATATTAATACATCTTAACATTCAAACAATAAAATATAGTATAGATTAAACTATTCATTATGTGTGTTCTGTACCTTAAGAAAATGAACCAAGAAAAAAACGTCTTTGCCATCTGTATAGATCATGTCCAGCAAACTATTTTGCCTATGCATGCATATTCTGAGTAACTCATTGAAGGCCAAGGAAGTAGCAACATCAGAAGACAATTACATTCTGTCCTCCAGCCCAGGCAGGGATGTAGCCAAGGGGGGGGGGGGCCCGGACCCCCCCCCCTTCCATTAGAAAAATGAATGTGTGTGCTGCTGCGCCGCCGCGCCCAAGCCCCATTATATGGTGGCACTTAGTCTGGGACCCCCCCCCCTTCCTAAAATCCTGGCAACGTCCTGGACCCAGAGCACCCTGACTCAGTTCTTTTTCTCTGACCTTTGAGATTGGGCCAAATTTTCCCATACCTGCCAACATTTCACAGATGAAAACCATGAAACAGGTGTTGAAGCAACCTCAGAGTGTAGTCAAGACGGCAAAAGTTATTAATGAGGAAGAACACACAAGTGTGGAGAGGCTGCAGCAGTTTGCTTTTGTTTGTCTACTGGGAGAAGGACAAGATTCTGGCCCCTTCTTTCCTTTCCTTTCTTTTCTTCTCTACTAAGTGTAAACTACTTTTGCACTTTGAACTCCGTATGCAGCAACTGAAACAAACCAATAACAAAGGAGGGAAATGGGAAGAAGAGAGAGAAACTAGAACATTTTAAAAGCAGCTGGAAAAACTGGAACAACAGAGGGTTAATTAAGACTATCCCTGCCAGTCTGTTTCCTTTTACAATCCCATTTTCATATTGATATGGGTTTATATAGTATTAATCAGGGATGGGGAACAGTTGTCCCTCTGGATAGACTGCATCCTCCCTCATCACCTGACCATTGACTATGCTGGCTAAAGTAGCTGGGAATTGCAGTCCAACATCTGGAGGGCCACATGTTCCCCAACCCTGAGGTAGACAAGACTATGCTGCGTGAACAGTATATTGAATACTGAGGGAATAATGTATCTTTATTCATCAGCCTTACAGATGGATCACAAGAACTGCAGAGGTTATATATGTGACACTATATCCACAGAAACCGATGACCTTGTCAGGGGCCCTTTCACACTGCACAGTTAAAGCATCATGGTGCCATTTTAACACCCATAGCAACATCCTATGGAGGGTTTTGTAGTTTGGAGGTCAAAGCATCAGAGCACGCTCTCTGACAACGGAGTGTCACGGATTCCATAGGATGGAACAATGCAGTTAAATCAGAAGCATAACTACTATAAATTAAATGTGCATAAGGGTCTTCGAACCCAGAAGGCAGTCCCACAGATAAAATTCTGTCAGGAGAGAAGCAGAGAGTGCAAGATACATAAAGAAAGGACCCAGAGTAACCGGAGAAAAAGGGAGAGAATAGGTGGATAGATAAAGTGAGAATAGTATATGTATATATGACTCAATGTAAGAGAGAGAGGCATGCTGGTGTTAGAGAGTAGGAGGAGGGGGGGGTAG
>NW_024810179.1:0-626 GCF_019175285.1 Sceloporus undulatus | reverse complement strand
ATATATATATATATATATATATATTCAATGTATGTATATATGCATGCATGTGTATATATATATATGAGTGTGTGTGCGCGTGTGCACACACACACACACACATATATACACCCAAATGTGCTACTGTCCCTCCTACATTTCTGCCAATAAGGTGTCAAAAGTGTAGGGCTGTTTTTCCCCCAGCTGTGTCCTCTACTATCAGTTTCGTAATCCAGAGGGAGAGAGAAGAAAGCCCAGCCACTAAAGAGAAAGAAAAGCAAGATGTATTGTTCCAAGGGAAAAAAAGGCCTGCATGCTAAGATTCTGTTTCTGTGTGCCATGCACAACCTTCCATGTGCCATGCACAATCCACTGAGCCCAAAACAACCCACCTGCCACTTTATGCTGGCCCCAAGGGAGACTTGAGGACCAGTTTTACGGAGTACAAACAGCATAAGCCCCACCAGCCTTTGAAATGTATACTGCAAATTTCAAGAAACTGATGTTACCAGCGGATAGTCAGCCATTGCACCACATCGCCTTCAGGTGGTAGCAGTGAGCCAAAGGATGGGCATGTTTTCCTGACTAATTTCTAGATCTCTGTTAAATCTGTTTCAGTATAAAAAGGAGGAAGCAAGTTTTGTGGC
>NW_024810178.1:0-2980 GCF_019175285.1 Sceloporus undulatus | reverse complement strand
GTGTGGAAATTCATATGGTGGATCCAGCCCATGCCAGGTTTTCGCATCACATGGATGCTGTTTTGTTTTTGTTTTAAACTTTAAATTTTAATAATGTAATGTT
The DNA here is from genome assembly GCF_019175285.1 of Sceloporus undulatus. Lineage (NCBI taxonomy): Eukaryota > Metazoa > Chordata > Lepidosauria > Squamata > Phrynosomatidae > Sceloporus > Sceloporus undulatus. The sequence continues at coordinate 2,877 of NW_024810178.1, read as the reverse complement.
TTTAATTGTTTTAATTGTTTAATTATTTTAAAAACTTGTATTTTGCAGGTTTTATAGTGTTTTAACCTGGACTGTTTTATATTTGTTAGCTGCCTTGAGTCCCTGTACTGTTGTTGTTGTTGTTGTTGTTGTTGTTATTATTATTATTATTATTATTAACCTTTATTTATAAAGCGCTGTAAATTTACACAGCGCTGTACATACAATCTTTTTAATTAAACGGTTTTAATTGGGAGGAAGGTGGGATGTAAATAAACACCATAATTATCATCATCTTATATTCCAGGTCAATTTGGCCCCTGGTTTCTTGGAAACTCTGTGGTAAACCCTGGCTTTTTAAAACAGCTCCCTGCACTCCTTACCTTACAGTGCTGTCACTCCTACTATGAAGCCATGTTTGATGTGGTAACAAGATGCATGATCATGTGGGTATGATCCATGAGGATCGACACAGCAATGGAGGGCTTCACAGTAGGAATGATGGTGTGGCAAGGTAAGGAATGCACACTAGTAGTGGTTCCCAGGGTGGTGTGGGGATGGGTGTGTAAACACCCACCTGTTCCCATGCCAACCCAGGGGCTTAGCCCATGCTATTCTGGCCTGTCTGTTCAGCCCCTTTGTTTCCTGACTTTGGTGATCTCTCGTGTGCTGTAGCTTTATAATATAACATTCTGTAGGTCCCCAATCCTTTGGAGAGCCTTTAGGTGCTACAGTAGGGCAGAAGGGGGCATTTATTCCATAATCTTATCTTCTGCTTTTGTACATTTAGGCTTCACCTATACTGTACACTATAATGATTGAATGGTTGAATAACCACAGATCAGTACTGCTTGTGGCTACTTGACATGCCTCCTTCACTGACAGTGAGTCTAGTATAAAGCTAAATTTTAGATCAAATTTTAGTAGGTGCTTCTTTTCTAAAAACCATCTAGTGTGAACAATACTCAAAACATTTGAGAAATTATGAGTCAGAAAATTAGGAATGCTGTTTTAGTTGCTGCATGTATGTATCTCTTTCTATATCCTTTCCTATAATTAGTTAGATAGTGTATAAAGATTTACAAAAGTTAGAAATGTGAGGCTAAAATGTATGTTACAAACTGGAAGATACTAAATATTAATAATATATTAATACTGTTGTTGAGATATATGTAAAACTACCAAAGAAAAATGATCCAACCAAGAAAATAGTTAATGGACATGACTTAATAAAATAAACATGAATTATAATATTTGTTAGGAAATTTGTCAGTGTGATTATAACAAAATTATAAACCAGTTTATAGTGGTTACAGGAAGTGTTACAAAATGTATCCTATAAAAACTGAAGCAGAATATCAAGCAGTTCTATCTAAACATTAAGACACATGATAGGAATGTAAGATTAAATACTGATAGGTACTAACAAAATGAGAAAGGAAGGAAGAATCAGACATGGCTGATTACTGATACATTCATATATTAAATGAGTTATAGAAATGAAATATGTAGTTTATTTATGGTCCTCGTAAAATCTATATAGTGAAGTCATTCATTGCAAAAAAATAAAAATAAAAAAGCCTTTTCCCTTCATGCCACTGAATGTACTTTGAACAATTCTTCTATGTGCCATAATTTGTTCAGGAGCATTGCCCTTCTACCAATACTTTCAGCAAGGAATTTTGCTATAGATAATAAATTTCAAAATAGTTTATACTGGTGGTGGGCAAAGTGCAGTCCATGGGCTTTATGTGACCCCTGGCAGCATTGTTCCAGCCCATCAGTTAATGAAGGATAGTCCAGTTGCTGTTCCTATAACTACTTCCAATTGCTAAAGTATTATTTTGGTTGAGTAAACTTACAGCTGTTAGCTTTTAGAATTGACTGACCCCTAAGATGGTTATTTTTACTAAAACTAAATGTGAATTCTTCCTACTTTCCAAGCCTCCTTGGGTCCCATCCAGGAAGGAATAATAATAATAATATTTATTTGTATACCGCTTAGGGAATCCGAGCAGATTACGGCAGTAAAATATGGTACAATTAAAAGAGATAGCTTAAAAATTCCAAACCCCCCACCCTCCCTCATACATAAAAACATAATCAAGTCCTAAAAAGAGATTAAACTGAAAAAAAGAGTTAAAAATTAATATGCAATACCAAGCAGAGTCCAGGTAGGGTACATAAAGATATGAGATGGAAGATGAAAGGGGGAAAGGGGGGGGGGGGAAGGCAGGTCAGCAAGGGTGTTCTAGTCTGGAAAGGCCTGCCGGAAGGTGGGGTATAGATTCAGTCCATCCATTCATCTATATACCCACCAGACAAATATATAAATTCTAGTGATACAGTATAATCTTATCAATTGATACCTTTTCCAAATATCTATTAAAATATAAATTAGACTTACCTTTTCAGTCCATGGATATTGTTCTCTAAAAAAAATTATAGTTGCCTATGGATTTGTATAGGGCGCAAAGGAAACAGCATCGTTTTTAATCTACTGATTTTTTTTCCTTCTGGGAGTGTTTAGACTTACAAACATCTTATATCTGGGAGTGTATGCACATGCAAAAATGTAAATTCAATCACAGAGTTGCAAAGACAAAAAAGTACTCTACAGATAATTAAGTAATTATAATTCAGTTTGCTGAATATAATCGGAACATTTTTGCAAGTCCCATCTAGTTTAAATCCATTGAATCTGTGCCATTCACATCAATATTGGCTCACCATTCAAAAATTGACTCAATGTGTTTATTCTGCTTGGGACTTGCAATGGATTTAGGCTGTGTGATATTATCCTAGTGAAATATCTACACCAGGGATAGGCAACCTGCGGCCCGCGGGCTGGATGCGGCCTGGCGAGGCCTTGGGGCCGGCCCCAGCCTGGTCCTGCCG